>NW_019272092.1:302406-404130 GCF_002738345.1 Cucurbita maxima | reverse complement strand
ATGATTTACTAGTTGTAGAAATATGTTTAGTAGAGTATGACAACTCAACTTGGATATTAGATTCAGGGGCGACTAATCATATTTGTTCTTTTTACCAGGAAACTAGCTCCTATAGAATGCTTGTGGACGGCGAGATAACACTCAGGGTTGGAACAAGAGAGGTTGTCTCAGTAAGATCAGTAGGAAATTTAAAGTTGTTTTTTTGGAGATAGATTCGTTATATTAGATAATGTACTTTTTGTTCCTGAAATGACTACAAATCTAATATCTATCTCTGGTTTATTAGAACAATTGTATAAAGTATCTTTTGAAATCAATGAAGTGTTCATTTGTAAAAGAGGTATTCATATTTGTTCTGCAAAACTAGAAAATAACTTATATATGTTAAAACCGAGCAAAACAAAAGCCATTTTAAATACCGAGATGTTTAAAATAGCTGAAACTCAAAATAAATGACAAAAGATTTCTCCTAATACCTATCTTTGGAACTTAAGACTAGGCCACATTAATCTCAATAGGATTGAGATATTGGTTAAAAGAGGACTTCTAAATGAGTTAGAAGACAACTCTTTACCTCCATGTGAGTCTTGTCTTGAGGGTAAAATGACTAAACGATCGTTTTTCCGAAAAAGGTTATAGAGCCAAAGAAACCTTAGAACTCGTGCATACAGATCTCTATAGTCCAATGAATGTCAAAGCACGAGGAGGGTATGAATATTTCATCAGTTTTATCGAATCTCTTGAAAAATTCATTGAACAGGATCACGAGTAAAGGGTTTGCAAGCTTAAAAGATCCATTTATGGGTTGAAGGAAGCATCTTGATCTTTGAATATAAAGTTTGATACTTCAATCAAATCTTATGGTTTTAAACAGAATGTTGACGAACCTTTGTTTATAAAAGGATAGTCAACTCTACAGTAGCTTTCCTGGTGTTGTACGTTGACGATATCTTACTCATTGGAAATTATGTGGGATTTCTGATTGACATTAAGCATTGGTTAGCGACAAAATTCAAAATGAAAGATTTTCGAGAGGCTCAGTTTGTTCTTGGAATCCAAATTGTTCGGAATCGGAGGAACAAATCACTAGCATTGTCTCAGGCATCGTACATCGACAAAATATTGATTCGATATAAGATGCAGGACTTCAAGAAAGGATTATTACCTTTCAGGCATGGAGTTCATTTGTCGAAGGAACAAAGTCCTAAGACACCTNAACTAAGAACACTCTGGCTATAGTATGATTACTTGAACTATATGTAGAGACATAAGAGTTGATAAAGTTCAAGTATATAGTCAAAATGATCTATAGTATAAGGATAAGGCTGAGTACCTTATTCTGGGACACTATGGATGCGACGCACTTTTGTATATGATATAAACAATGTGATCACTAAAATTGTACATGTGGAGACATGTGAGTAGGGGCGTCCTATGCAATGTGTATTGCATAAGATCGGACTATGAAGAAAATCACTCTCACTTTATAATGTCGTTTACTATTGAGACTGATTTTCTTTTCATTCGATGACCTAGGTAACTCGATCTTAATCCTGAGCTAACCATGAACTCTTGTTTATTCGGAATTATCCTTAGATTTTCATGGGTGAGAGTGGCTCAAGTTCGCCGACTCAATAGGCCTCCCATTTTAGGGGTAAGACCGAGTAAATGGCTAGGGACGTGGGGTGTAAGATGGAATTCACTCCTACCCACTTTTAGGGATAGAAGAGAGGTAATTCCCTTAAGTACTAACTCCAGGTCTTGAACAAGGGACCCCACCCTCTCATTGGACTGAGAGGGATCCAGTTTACTAGTTGGACTACAAACCAATTGTTCATTAGAGGATCAATGAGACATAAGAAACAAGAAGTAACTTTAGGGGTAAAACGGTAAATTGACCCAGCTCTAATTACGAACAACCTGTGAAGGATGGACTTACTAATAATGGTTATATCAAATGGACAGAAATATATCTATAGTGAGGGGAGTGCAACTACTAGGCTATAGTGAAATGTCTTAGTAGTTAACGAATGTTGGTTAACAAGGTTAATGAGTTTAACCAGTTAATCTTGGATCATTGATGCCCATGATCTATAGGTCCATTAGATCTCTTTGCTAGCTCATATCGGACTAAACTATAGAACGGTGTGACGAGTGAGTTCGAAGTGTTCGAATTCAAATTAGGGAGAATGCGCTACATATATACGATATATTTAACTGCTTTTTTATTTATTTACGAATTAAACAAAAAGAGTGAATCTGAAATATTTAAATAAGATTTAAATATCTTAATCAAATATGTGTAAAAATTAATTGGGATTGACATTTGAATTAATATTAAATATTCATTAAATAGTTTAATCATTCAAATTTAATATTACTTTGGGATTTGAAAAATCCATGTTAGTGGAATTTTGAGGTGTCAAAATTTGGTTTAACCAAACTTACATGCTTGCCAAATAAACCCCACAAATTTGAGTGTAAAAATTTGGTTAACTCAAGCATGCATGCTTGCCACAAAATCCCAAACATTTGAGTGAAATTTTGAGTATCAAAATTTGGTGATCTCAAATTTGCATGAACATGCAAACATGACTCTATAAATAGAGGGATCATAATACATGAAAGGTCTTCTTGTTGGTGAAAAACCATGAGAAAAACCTCTCACAAACACTCTCTTCATATATACAAAATCCCTCCCAAGTTTAAGTCACTCACCGAATTTTACAATCCCGTTCTAAGGCTGGAGGATAGTGGAGAAGACACTAGTGGTGGTTCGAAACCTATTCGTGAGGAAAAAGAAATTTGAACTACAAAAAGTTAGTATTCAAAGTCATTAAGTTTTAATACTTATGAACATGCTAGTTATTTACTATTAAAGTGCCTAAGATCCAAATTGCTTCCGCATGTGTTATATTAACACCTTCAAACAAGACTTAGTAAGTCCAATTGAAGAAAATTATTTTCGTTTAAAATTTGGGAGTAAGGATCAAATTCATTTTTGTATCGAAAGACCATGGGACCATAGATCTTCATAAAATTTGTGTCTTATAAATTTCAAAAATTGAAAAAATAGATAATATTTTTATACACTTTCAACTTTATATCATCTCTAAACAATATATAATATGTCAAGTTAATTACTTTATATATATTTAATAGAGTTTCAACACATTAAAATCAATTACTTTAATAAAGGTAAAGTTGAGTTTTATATTACATAAATACTTTATATATATCTAATAGAGTTTCTAACCCATTAAAATCAATTTCTTTAATAAATGTAAAGTTGAATTTTATATCTAGTATCATAAAGTTTTAATTTTATATCTATTATGTATGTGACTTTTACTTTTGAGTAGAGAAATATAGCAAAGGTCCCACCGAGATTTAAACTCGGGTTACTGGATTCAAAGTCCAATGTCCTAACCACTTAGACCATGGGACCACAAATTTTTTAAGATTTGTTCGTCATAAATCTATGAACTTTAAAAAGAATAATAGTATCTTATTTGTTTCTTATAGATCTCTAAATTTTGAAAATGATTTGTGTCTTTGTTTTTAGTTTTGTATTTGATAGGGTTTCAACAGAATAAAATCAATTAATTTATTAGAACATTTGTATAATTATTCAACCATTCTTCTTCACTAATTTTCATCTTACTTTAATAGAGTTCACAAAAAGGTTATTTTGAAATAAATTTAACGTTAGAAAAAGATACTTATTTAATAAGTTTTTCTCCATCCATATTTTTTAACAGTTTATTTGAATATTCTAGGTAACATCATGGAAGTAAAAAAATCAAATTATTTGTGTTTACCCTATTTTAATAAAAAAGAAGACAATAATGAAATCCATGTGCTACTTATTAATATATCAATGACTATTTAGATCCAAACAGTTACTTAGTGTGGTCATTCTCAACTTGTTAATACAATCTCTAATAAATACAAAGTTAATAGTGAGAAAAGAAAAACAACCAAAGTTATTCTCTAATGTGAGTTAGGTTGAGAATCTCATTTCGCATTCTAATCACATGTAAATAAAATATAGATTGTCAAGACGTAGATTATTAAAGATGGTCATACTAGACCTTTTCTCTAGGGTTGAAATAGCTACCATTTCATTAGGATGTACATTTGTAGGAATGTGAGGACAACTAAATTAATTTATTAGTGGGGGTTTGAATTTCTTATTTTTTGAGTCGGCTAATTTTATCATTCCTAAATATGTTAGTTTGTAAGACTATAAAAGTCAACCAAGTTGATTTGTTTGATAACACAATTGATTTCAAAGTTTTAGTTGTGTGTATACAACATTTGGTATCAGAGCTACAATGCAAGGCCTAATTGTGAGAAGAAAAAATTGCAGCCTTTTTTCTTGAATAGTGAGTTGAAAGAGATTCAAAATATGGCAGCTGAAACCAATTTCGTTTTACCAACAATTCCTAAGTTTGATGGCCACTATGATCATTGGTCTATGCTTATGAAAACTTTCTTCGTTGAAAGGAATACTGGTCCTTGGTGGAGACCGGAATCCCTGTCGTAGCCAAAGGAGAAGAGATTATCGAAGCACAACAAACACAATTGCATACCCTGAGTTGAAAGACTTGAAGGTCAAGAATTATTTTGTTCTAAGCCATTGATCGAGCTACTATGGGAACGATCTTAATAGAGATGCTGCAAAACAAATTTGGGACTCTATGAAGTAGAAGTATCAGGGTTCTACAAGAGTCAAAAGAGCACAACTCTAAGCTCTTACGAAAAAGTTTGAAGTCTTACAGATGAAAGAAGGTGGGAGTGTTTGTGCATATTTTGCTTGAAGTCTCACCATTGTAAACAAGATGAAAATTCATAGCGAAACATGAAACAAATAGTGATTATTGAAAAAATCTTAAGATCAATCACCTCAAGATTTGACTATGTTATATGTTTTATTGAAGAGTCTAATAACTTAGACACTTTAACAATCGATGAATGAGTAAGTGATGAACAAGAACTAAAGGTGACATACGATTATAGATTCGATGGAAGAGGAGGTGATCGAGCTCGCGAAGCTTTTCAAGGAAGAGGAAGATGTAGACATTCATTCAACAAAAGTACAGTTGAGTGTTATAAATGTCATCAGTTAGAACACTTTAGATATGAGTGTTCTCAATTGGAAAAAGAAGCCAATTATAATGAACTTGGGAATGAAGAGAAATGTTGCTGATATCCTATGTTGAGCTCAATCAATTTAGGAGGGAAGATGTTTGGTTCCTTGATTCGAGGTGTAGCAATCATATGTGTTCAAACAAGGAATGGTTCTCAGATTTTGACAAGGAGTTCCGACAATCTGTTAAGCTTGAAATAATTTCAAGATGGCAGTGTTAGGAAAAGATAACATTAGATTGCAAGTTGTTGGCGTTAAGGTAACCACTGATGGTTTTTATATACCCAAGTTTAAAAACAATCTATTAAGTCTTGGATAATTGCAACAAAGAGGGGTATCTATTTTGATACAACATGGAGATGCAAAATCTATCTTCCCAATAAGGGACTTATTCTGCAAACAACAATATCTGCAAATAAAATGTTCATATTACTTGCAAGACTCATGCGGCAAACCGCCACTTTCTTCCAAACAATTATAGAAGACAACATTCATATTTCGCACCGCAGATATGGGCATCTATGTTTCAAAGGTTTGAGAACATTGCAACATAAACAAATGGTTAGAGAGTTTGATGGATTGTTCGGCGAGAGGAAATTGGTTGGAAGAAAAATGCGTAAAAAAAGGAGAGAGAGGATAACTAAATTCTGACTGCGTCAAAAATCAGGTTGTTGTTTATTCGCAACAAATCTCCTATTTAAAATATAAAATATTCTAAATATGGCTGGAGATTGGCCAACTAAATCTGTGCCACTCCCTACAAAATTTCCATCTAAAATTTTGGTGATCCATTCGACGTGATTTGTCAAATGGTCAAACGGAGATTTTCTGAAATCGTGTGAATAAGGAAAAACTATAAAAAAAACTGAGGTTTTATCTAACAGAGTTACCCCAGTTGAAAACATCGTCTAAAATATGCATTGATTGCATGGTGGGAAAGCAACATAGGGATGCATTTCCAAAGAGAAGTTTATGGAGAACAAGACAAAGGCTGTAACTGGTACATGCAGACGTCTGTGAATCCATCAAAACTATTTCCAACAGTAATAAGAGGTATTTTATAAGTTTTATTGATGATTACCGTCGCAATGTGTGAATATATTTTCTTGCTGAAAAAAATCTTGTTGATAAAGAGATTGAAGATTTTGTTCGTTGTCTACCCATAGATAGGGATGGAGAGTACACCTCTCACGAGTTCAATAGTTTTTGCAAAATTAATGGTATCAGTAGAAAACTGCAGCTACACTCACCAATAAAATAGTATAGCGAGTCTAGCAGAGCGCAAGAATAGAACAATCATGAACATGATTAGAAGTATATTATCAGAGAAAAAGTTCCAAAGAATTTGTGGCCAGAAGCAGTAAACTGGACATTGCACGTGCTCAATAGAAGTCTTAAAGTGGTAGTGAAAAATATGACTTCAGAGGAGGCTTGGAGTGGCGCAAAACCTAATACTAATTATTTTTGAGTTTTTGGATACATTGACCCCGTTCATGTATCAGACGATAAGAAAAAGAAGTTAGATAATAAAAAAATTTCAGTGTGTGCTACTAGGGATGAGTGAAGAGTCTCAAACATATAGACTCTATGATCTAGTGTCCAAGAAGATAATTGCAAGCAGAGAGGTGATTTTTGAAGAAAAAAATGTTGGAATTGGGGTAAAAAAAACGAAGAAGTTAGACTTGATACCCACGAATGGAAAGATAGTAATATAGAAGGAAGCGAACATGATCAAAGTGAGGAAGAATCTGAATAGGAGGTGATAGTAGACGAAGAAGAAGGGGAAGCTAATATATCTTCCAATGAGCCATCTAAATAAAATTTTTCAACATATGAAGAAAGCACACCCGAAGTGAGGGATAGAAGAGCACCATTATGGATGGAGATTATGTGAGCAAGGGAGAATTTTCTGAAGAAGCTGAGCCCGACAATTTAGTTCTATTAACCTCAACTACAGATTCGACTACCTTTGAAGAAGCTATTCAAAGTTCAAAATGGTGAGCTACAATGGACTTGGAGATAGAAGCCATCGAACGAAATGAGACTTTGGAGTTCACAGATTTTCCTAGAGGAATGAAGAAGATTGGAGTAAAGTGGGTTTTCAAAATCAAACTCAACGAAAATGGGGAAGTTGACAGTATAAGGCTACGTTTGTAGCAAAAAGTTATGCACGACAACATGGTATAGACTATTCCAAGGCATTTGCACTGTGGCTAGGTGGGATAGTATTCGAATGATAATTCCTTTAGCAGCCCGGAATAGTGGGAACGCGTATCAGCTTGACGTGAAAAGAGCTTTCTTTTATGGAGAGTTAAAAGAAGCCATCTTTCGAGCAACTACATGGTTATGAGAAAAAATGGCAAGAATACAAGGTATACAAATTGATGAAGACATTATATGGTCTTAAAGAAGCCCTACGTGCATGATTTAGTCGACTTTAAGAACACTTTACCAAAGAAGGATTTGAGAGGTGCAACTGTGACCTTACTTTATTCATACAAACAGGAGATAGAGGTAAAATTTTAATTGTTAGACTATATGTTGACGATCTAGTTTTTACTAGTAATGATGAGAGCATGTTTGTTAAGTTTAAGAATTTTATGAAATTTCAATTTGAAATGATAGATTAGGGAAAAAATGAAATATTTCCGAGCGGTAGAAATTTTACAAAATCTTGAAGACATTTATATTAGTTAGAGATAGTATGCAAAAGAAGTTTTGGACTAATAGTTTGAAAAACCATGTTGTTCCTTCGGTTAGACTAACAAAGGATGAATTTAATGTATTTAATTGCAACAAGGTTGGATTTAATGTATGCAGTCTCTCTCATTAGTAAATTTATGGCGAGGAATATAATTGCAAGTAGAGAGGTGATTTTTGAAGAAAACAAATGTTGAAATTGGGGTAAAAATAACGAAGAAGTTAGACTTGATACCCACGAATGGAAAGATAGTAATATAGAAGGAAGCGATCATTATCAAAGTGAGGAAGAATCTTAAGAGAAGGTGATAGTAGACGAAGAAGAAGGGGAAGCTAATATATTTTCGAATGAGCCATCTAAATCAAATTTTTCAACATCTGAAGAAAGCACACCCGAAGTGAGGAATAGAAGAGCACCATTATGGATGGAGATTATGCGAGCAAGGGAGAATTTTCTGAAGAAGCTGAGCCCGACAATTTAGTTCTATTAACCTCAACTACAGATTCGACTACCTTTGAAGAAGCTGTTCAAAGTTCAAAATGGTGAGTTACAATGAACTTGGAGATAGAAGCCATCAAACGAAATGAGTCTTGGGAGTTGACAGATTTTCCTAGAGGAATGAAGAAGATTGGAGTAAAGTGGGTTTTCAAAATCAAACTCAACGAAAATGGGGAAGTTGACAGTATAAGGCTACGTTTGTAGCAAAAAGTTATGCACGACAACATGGTATAGACTATTCCAAGGCATTTGCACTGTGGCTAGGTGGGATAGTATTCGAATGATAATTGCTTTAGCAGCTCGGAATAGTGGGAACGCGTATCAGCTTGTTAAAGATTGTTATACTAGAGCTTTTCTCTAGGGTTGAAATGGCTACCATTTCTTTAGGATGATCATTCCTCTAATAATGTTAGGACCATTAGGAATTTATGGTGTCCACTTCTCTAGGAATGTGGAATGTTACGAGTTTATTAGAATCTTAGAGCACTAAATTAATTAGTTTGTAAGTTGATAATAACATATTTTGCACATATGTACCTTGAATATAAAAAGAGGATTAATAAGAGAAGATAAACATGAACTTTGGACATTTAGGAATGTGGAATGCTACGAGTTTGTTAGAATCTTAGAACCACTAAATTAATTAGTTTGTAAGTTGATAATATCAAATTTTGCACATATGTTATTATATAATGGAAGGTAAGTTTTAGTTGAAGTTATTACATAATGTAAGTTTTAGTTTGATAGTTTCAGTTTAGTCACACATCTTGAACACAAAATTAGAACTATTGATGCTTATGTGCCATGTTGGATTACTTTTATGTTGTATGAATGACAAGTGTCTTGTAGCCCTTGTTAATATGTGTTGTTCTATGTGACACTTTATATTATGATGTGAATTATACTTTTCTGTGAATCTACGTTATGATATGGATGATATATAATGCATAAACCTCTATATATTACACCATGCATATTATGTTAACATGTTCACACTATGCCTATGAGACATTGACAAGCCATGTAGATTAACCATAAAAGATATGTTCCGTATACGTATGCATGTCCTATAGGAACACTATGTCATAAAAAGAACGGATGTATGATTTGCATCATAATTATATATCATAATTCGAAACTGTGAGACCTCATGCATTTTGCATGTCACATGTATCGAGATACTTAGTTGTTATGATTAGTACACATGTGTACACTTCCTTATTTTGTACACGATGATATTATGCATGCTCATTTTCCTTTGTGGCTTCCGACAATGTGGGTGTACATTAACCTACAGTCAGACCCAGTGGTATGTATATGAGCTCACTTAGTGGGTCCATGTATGTATATGTGGTGTGAATAGAGAAGTACTACACATCAAACTTTACTCGAACTTGAAGTACAGAATAAAGTCATGATGTCTTATGAAAAGATAGGTCGCACCATGATTGTATGTGATTGCATTTTAATTAAAACCTAACACATTAAACTAATCAACATTTTTACTTATATTCACTATCACATTAAAATTTTCAAAGCTTTTGAAAAAAAAAATTCAAAATCAAATACATTTTTCTTACCTTTCTCTAAAATTTTGACCCAATGTGATCAATAAAAAAAGTTAGCATTTTAATCATTCATATGTTGCAAATTGGCTCGTACAATATTAAGTTCATTATAAGGGCTTCGCTTTGATTTGATATCCTACCATTCTTAAATATGGTACCCAAGCTTGTTGTAGCCATGATCGAGAGCCCAATAACTCTTAATCTTTGGTCTCGATGTTTATCCATGAGATCATCAACAGTAGTATTTATTTCTCTTTTAATACGACCCAGAGAAGTTAATAAAAGAATCGTTTCGACAACTTTACACTTCAAGAGTAAAAAATTCTACCGATTATATCGTTTGTTAAAACGTTCTTTCTCTCATTACACATTCCACACAATGAAGAAAACGTCCTAACAATTAAGAAGAAAAAGAACCAAGGAAGAGGTGACTATTTTCAAGAACTGGTCGTATTCTCACCATTAAAGTAGAAGACATTCTACTTTTCCGAATCAAAATTGTATCAGAACTCTCTCCTCTTTCAGACACCTTCTCCTTATCCTTAATGTTTTTCCTTCTCACTAACCTCCAAGTTAAAACTAAACCCACCAAAGCTAACCTACTATTCGTTAGCACACTGAATTAGCACAGATCAAACGACCACGTTTAGCTACTATGGGTAAGTAAACCTATAATTTTTCTTATAATATTTTAGTTATTTGAAACAATGATCGTACTCATCTCAAAATCTTTTGGAAATATCAAAATAGACTTCAAGAAAGTAACCAATTGTAGGATTGGGTCTAAAAATGTCAAACAGGGTTAAAAACTGGTATCCTTAGTCGAAAGCGCCAAACAGAAGTCGTGGAGCAAAGTCGAATAAAATTTTAGGCTCAAGATTGGGTAAGGAAGTCAGAACGTAGGATTTTTGAACCCTCTAAAATTTGAGAGTTTAGGCCCTTACGAACCAAACAAACACCATAAACGGGATTAGGTGGAGAAGGAGACTCAAAAATGCAGGAAAGAGGAGGAAAAAGGACGTCGAAATGACGTGACTGAGGAGAGAGAGAGAGTCACCGAAAAATTCTCTAGTATTTGGGGTGAGGGAGACGAAGTCCGACCCGAGATCCAGCTCACAACCCAAAACCCACAGGAAACCCTAATCGAGGTGAGGTGTCGATAAGATGAAGTCCACCTAGTCGGACCCAAACTCGAATACCTGCAACCTCATTATAGCCAAGCAACCCCATACCTAGTTTGATCTAGTAACATAAAATACAAAGCTTCAGCCCAACAATGCAATCAGATACCCACTAGCAACTAGTCCAATAGTCTGGTTCCTTTGTGCTTGGCCCAAAAACCCACATTCAAACCAAAAATACGCAGAACACGACCCAACCAATTATCCACTACACAAACCTGTGTGCCCACATGAACATTCAAGACTTGTGCCTCGACCCACTTCGCGACCTGCTCATGTGTGAATATCCCTCAACAACAAGGTCACTACTGCATACACCAGCCCCTTCGGCTCAGCTTCTCATAATTCTAGGCTAAAAAACGATATATTTGGCTCGATTTGACATTTTTAACACCAACCTTTACATTTTTTACCTTTCCGAATCTCATTTTTTTTTAATATAGGTCATTATGAGTCAGTGAATAGAGGACCCAGTGGACAGTTTCTCTAAATCCTAAGATGAAGGATAGTTATGTCAAGGACGCCAATGTATTCCAGTAATGAAGGAATTAAGGAGGTTATGTATTCCAATGGTTGGGGAATTAAGGAATGAGATATTGACAAAGGCTCACAACTCATCATTTGCTATGCACTTAGGTAGTACAAAAAATCAGAGTGTCCTTGAGATTCGAGCGTAAGAGTAAACTTGAACAATACTAACTTTTGTAGAAGCTTGGAAAACCATGTCGTGGCCATTTTAAATCTCTAATGTGTTCAATTGATTTCAATAATGATAAGCTAATGTATTTTTATTTTACCTTTATTTGAGTTGTCAGAAGTGGGATCTGAACGCACACCCTCGATCCCGCATTCGTTGGAGAGGGGAATGAAGTACAACTTATAAGAGTCTTTAAACATATCTCTAGTAGACGTGATTTAAAATTGTGATTCTAACCGCAATATAATGGGAAATATGTTAAGAAATAGAAATAGAAAATAGAATTGGAAAAGTGTATGATCTTCATTCAGGTTTACCACGTTTAAATAGATACAAACTATCAACTAATACCTAAAAATAGAAAAAAAAATATATAACTAACTAAATTTTGTAAATAAATAAAATACACGATTAATCAAATTTATACTAACAACTCCCTAAATATCTCACATATATTCTAACTAATATATCTCCAAAATATCCTCTTAATACTCCCCTCAAGTTGGAGAGTGAAAAACTGGATTGGCTGCTATATGTAATGATGCTTGATTATCACAATATAATAATGATGGTTCGGACAGTGGAACATTCAAGTCTTGAAGAATGTATCTTAACCAAGTTAACTCTAAACAAGTATTTGCCATAACTCGATACTCGGCTTATGCTGATGATCTGGACACATTAGTCTGCTTTTTAGACTTCCAAGAAATAATTGAATTTCCAAGGAAAATGCAAAACCCAGAAATAGTCCGTCTGGAAGTTCGACAACCACCCCAGTCAGAGTCGCAATATGCTTGTAATCTTAAATTGTTTTCAGATGGCAGTTGGAGTCCTTGACCAGGAGTGCCTTTGATGTACCTCAGAACTCGAAGAGCTGCCTCCCAATGTGGTTTTCTTGGTTCATGCATAAATTGGCTAAGCATACGAACTGAATAAGATATGTCAGGCCTAGTGACAGTCAAATATATTAATCTGCCAATCAACCGTCTGTATTTACTTGGATCATTCAATTTCTCTCCTTCAGTTAAAGAAAGTTTCAGATTTTGCTCCATAGGAAATTTGTCTGGACGTGCTCGTGTAAGGACTGTGTCTTGAAGGATGTCTAGAGCATACTTCCTTTGAGACATAAAAATTCCTTTTCTAGACCGAGAAAATTCAATGCCTAGAAAATATTTCAAATTTCCTAAATCTTTGATAAGAAATTTCTGGAGTAAACTAGTCTTGAGATATTGCATTTCTTTGAGATCATTGCCTGTCAACAGAATATCATCAACATAGATTGAAAGAAGTACCTTTACTCTTGGTAAACAAAAAGTAGTCTGCTTTGGACTGAGTGTAGCCTGCATTTTGTATAGTTGTAGAAAATATGGAGAACCAATTGCGAGAAGCCTGTTTTAAACCATAAAGAGATTTATGGAGCCGACATACTGTATTCTCCCCCTGTCGGCGAAGACCTGGTGGTAAAGACATATAAACTTCCTCGTCTAGATTACCATGTAGAAAGACATTTTGAACATCCAACTGATGGGTGAACCATTTTCAAGCAGCAGCAACACTGAGTAAGCAACGAAGTGTAGTAAGTTTCGCTGTAGGGGAAAATGTTTCTGTGTAATCAATACCTTCAACCTGAGTGTATCCCTTTGCTACAAGACGAGCTTTATGACGTTCAAAAGAACCATCAGAGTTGTATTTAATTTTGTACACCCAGCGACAACCAATAGCTTTATGACCAGGTGGTAGAGGAACGAAAGACCATGTATGATTACGTTCCAAAGCTGCAATTTCATCTTTCATAGCCTGCTGCCATACAGGGTCGCCAACTGCCTCGTCATAGGTTTTAGGTTCTGTTTGGGATGTAATAAGAGCTAGAAAAGCACGTTGGGTAGGAGAAAAACGAGAGAATGAAAGGTAATGATGAAGAGGATACCTGGTGCCAGTGCCGGGACTTGAGCTAGAGGTTAAATGATTGGCTCCAGATGACATCTCATAATCCTTATGCTAAGCTAGAGGCTATTTAATGCGAGTAGAACGTCGGAGTGGAGCTGATGTATCAGGCGGGATAGGATTGGAATCAGTGGGCAAATCTGGAGAAGGTGGAGGAGACGACGAAGTAGTAGGTGAAAGAGGAATGGAAGGTGGAGGATGGATGCTTAAGTAGGATGGATCATGAAGTGAAACAACAGGAGTCGAAGGAGCTAATGCCGAAGTTTGTGAAGCTGATGAAAAAGGAAAATCATCTTCACAAAATTTAACATCACGGCTGATAAAGAATTTGTGAGATTGCATGTCATACAATTTGTAACCTTTATGACCACAAGGATATCCTACGAAAACACAAGGAATTGCCCGAGGTTCAAATTTTTGCTTAGGATGTACTATAGTTGCATAACATTTACAACCAAAAACTTTCAGATGATGAAATGTAGGTGATCGTTTGTAGAGTGCTTCAAAGGGTGTCTTGTTAGATAACACTGGTGATGGCGTTCTATTTATAAGATAAACAGCCGTTAAAATGCATTCTCCCCAAAAATTAAGTGGAACCTGTGACTGAAAAAGAAGAGACCTAGCTACATTTAGGATATGACGCTGCTTACATTCTACGACTCCATTTTGTTGTGGAGTATAGACACAAGTGCGCTGAAATTCAATACCACAAGAAGTAAAGAATGGTTGCAAAGATAGGAACTCAGTCCCATTGTCTGATCGAACTATCTTGATAGTAGTATGAAATTGAGTTTGAACAAATTTAACAAAGTTCATTAACAAATGATGTACTTCTGACTTATGTTGCATTAGAAAAACTCAAGTACATCGAGTAAAATCATCAACAATAGTGAGAAAAAAACGCAAACCAGAATGAGTAGGAATTTTATGTGGTCCCCAAACATCACAATGTATTAGATCAAAGGCAGAATGGGTTGTTATTGAACTTCTTGGGAAAGACAACCTAGTTTGTTTTGCTAACGGGCAGATACTACAATTATGAGAATAACTCGCATTATTAAGATGCAATTGATCAGCTAGAAATTTAAAACGAGAAAAAGAAGGATGACCTAGACGTAAATGCCACAAATCAGATGACTGAGATACTTGATGAGCTGAAGATTTGATTGGAGATGAAGAAATATGATAGAGACCTCCAAATTGTTTACCCGAGCCAATCATCTTCCCCGTAGCCAAGTCCTGCATAACACAAGAATCAGGATAGAAGGTGACATAACATGTCAAGTTATTGGTAAGTTTGCTGATCGACATTAGATTTAAATTGAATGAAGGCACACATAAAACGTTGTTTAACTTAAGGTTAGGGCTAAGAAAAATATTGCCAGTATGTGACACACGTGTTGTCTCTCCATTAGGCAAATTTATTGTAGACATGATGGCAGCCTTTGGATCAGTCATAACAGAAGATTTTGATACTATATGATTCGTAGCTCCACTATCGAGAATCCATGAATTAGAACTCGCAGAGTTAACAGATAATGTAGATATGGGAAACAAACCTGCAACATTGATGTGATTGTCAGAATTACCAGAAGGGTTTTGATTGATTGTAGATAAGGCTTGTGCTATCTGTTGTAATTGCTTAGAAGAAAAATTTGGAATGGAATTAGGTGACTGTTCTTCTGTATTCAACTGTGAAACATCGGCCATATTTGCAGATGATCGGTATCCACGATGATTGTGTTGATTGACTTGTCTTGTCCTTGTAGAATTATTTTTCTGTCGACACCGATCTTCTGTATGTCCCCTTCTATCACAAAACTTACAATGAAACTTAAGAATTCGACACTCATTGATTGTATGACCACTTTTATTGCAGTGTTCACACGATTTGTCCTTGGCGAATTTTGAATATGTTGTTTTCTTCTGCACTGCTGATGCAATCGAGAAATTCTCAGTAGGTTCAGAGGTTACCTGTCGCTGCATCTCTTCTTGTACAAGTAATGAATAAGCTTGCCTCACATTAGATAATGGAGACATCATCAATATGTTAGATCTCACCGTTTTATAAGACTCATTGAGCCCCATGAGCAATTGCATCAACTTGTCTTCTTCACGTTGATCAATATGTATTTGACGTTGATTACACGTAAATAGTGTGCGGTACGCTTTCAGTTCATCCCAGAGTGCTTTGAGCTTGGTGAAATATGTTGACAGTGCCATGGTTCCTTGTGACATCGTTGCTATCGAGTTTTGTATTTGAAAAATTGCTGGAGCATTCTTTTGTGAGAATTGATCGCGAAGATCAACCCACACTTGATGAGCTGTCTTGGCGTGAATAATGCTTTTAGCGATATCTGCTTCAACAGAATGAGTTAACCAAGATATTATCATACTGTTGCACTGATTCCAGAGTTCGAATTCGGTTGAATTTGCATCTTGGGGCGGTTCCTCAATTGTGCCATCAATGAAGCCAATTTTCTTCTTGGCAATAAGAGCATGCATAACTGATTTACTCCAGGATTGGTAATTTGCTCCATTTAATTTGATTGGAACGAGTGAATATCCTGGCTGATCAGAGTGATGCATATAGTAAGGATGTGTTAAATAAATCAACATCCGAAATTTTAAAGCTCGATTTGGCTGATTCCGCCATAAAGGAAATTTTGATATTTAAGAACACCACGATCGATGCTCTGATACCATGTTAAGAAATAGAAATAGAAAATAGAATTGGAAGAGTGTATAATCTTCATTCAGGTTTACCACGTTTAAATAGATACAAACTATCAACTAATACCTAAAAATAGAAAAAAATATATAACTAACTAAATCTTGTAAATAAATAAAATATACGATTAATCAAATTTATACTAACAACTCCCTAAATATCTCACATATATTCTAACTAATATATCTCCAAAATATCCTCTTAATAAAATAGTGGACAATATTTTTTAGCCTTTGGAGAGGGGAATGAAACATTCCTTATAAGGAGGTAGAAACCTCTCCCTAGTAGACTCGTTTTAGAATTGTTCGGTTGATGGTGATGTGTAATGGACAATATTTGTTAGCGAATGGATTGTGAGATTGAACGTAGGTTTGAGAGGGGAAGAAACATCCCGCATAAGGATGTGAAAACCACTCCTTAATAGATGCGTTTTAAAACCGTAAAGTTGACAATAATACGTAACGAGCCAAGGCTGAATATATTTACTAATGGTGGCCTTGAACTATTACAAATGATTAGTTGGAACAGCTCTTAGCTGTAATAACTCAATTGGTTAGAGCATGCGGCCTTTAACAACAAGGTCGGACATTCTACTAATAGGAAGGAGTTCATTCCTTAAGGTAGTGGAAAACATCTTTTGAGTAGAAATTTTGAATCAATTTAATAAAAAAAATAGCACTTTATAAAAGAAAACCTTTCTAAGTTGTCAAAAATCCACATCTTTTGAGTAAAAATTTTGAACCAATTTAATAAAAAACACTTTATAGAAGAAAACCTTTCTAAGTTGTCAAAAGTGGGAAAAACACGTTATAAAAGAAAACCTTTTTGACAAAAGAAAACCTTTCTAAGTTGTCAAAAGTGGGAAAAAACACCTTATAAAAGAAAACCTTTCTAAGTTGTGAAAAGTGGGATTTCAACTCACGAGGACCAAAACTACGTCCTAACACCTTCAACCACTTAGCCATCCTAACTATTTATTATAAGACTTAACATTGGTTGGAATGAAGCATTCCTTATAAGGGTGTGGAGACCTCAACCTAAAAGACGCGTTTTAAAACTTTTAAACTTACGACGACACGTAACAGGCCAAAACAAACAATATCTGCTAGCAATTGGAGATGGGAACCAAACATTAACTATAAGGTTGTGGACATCTCTTCCTACTAGACATATTTTAAAATTGTGAGGCTGATGGTGATACGTAATTAGCCAAAGTAGACAATATCTGATAGAGGTACACTTGGTTTGTAACAAATTGTATTAGAGCTAGTCATTGGGTGGTGTGCCAACGAGATTGCCGGGAACACAAAGGGGTGGATTGTGAGATCCCATGTCAATTGGAGAGGGGATGAAACATTTCTTATAAGCATGTGGAAATCTCTTACTATTAGACATGTTTTAAAACCGTGAGGTTGACGACGATATGTAATGTGTCAAAGTAGACAATATCTAGGCTAATGATTGTTAACCATAAGGTCGGAGGTTCATCTCTCTTTATAGCAATGGGAATGAATCATTCCATTTTAGTATGTGGAAAAATTTAACTCTCCAACCAAAGTGGACAATGTCATATAATTATGTAGGTTCGTGATTCCTAACATTGTTACATAGTCTTAATCTAGCATTCTTAATAATAATATTGTGTTCTTTTTAGGGGTAGCTTCAATACAAAAACATTATGTAAAAAATATTTTCGCATAAAGTAGTTACATCATGCATATTCTAGTGACTCTAAGTCCCTAGAAAACGGGTCATTACATATAATCTACTCTTGAATTTTCTATAACTTAGAGAAAAACCCGTGGCAACTCGCTCGAACAAGGATTCGATTACCGCCTACAAGTAGGTTACTTATTTAGTTGCACTAGATATTACTTTTCCTTTTAGGGTGATCACCAATTGTTAGTTAAGGTCACAGAGGAGGGTCGTCTCGAGCCGTCAGTTCTATGTGTACAAGTTGTTGTCCATAGTTTTCGAATCTCGTTCCAATTTTTATCAAAATTTTTCTTTGTCACGTCAGTTCTATGTGTTACGAGTTGTTGTACTTAGTTTTCGAATCTTGTTCCAAATTTTATGAATTTTTTTCTGTGTCACGATGTGTCATGAATAATGGATTTGAAGTCTTGAAAATTGAGTTATTATAGTTGTGCTTTGAAGTCTTTAAAATTGAGTTATTACAGTTGTGCCCTATTTAGCTTATCTAAGCTATTCCCGACCATTGGTGCCACGTAGTTTAACTCTTCTAAGCATACCAGAAATGAGGTAATTTAGTTATGCACTTACCATTTCCCCTACTATCGATTCAAATTGCAATAGGTGAGTTGGCGAATGTGTAATATATGACTATATGGAATATATGACTCCTGGAAGATCAGATGATTTGCAACTCGAGATTAGTTGTCGAATATCTTACAAGAAGACCAAAACATACCAAATATATATATATATATATATTATGAGTAGTAGATCGAGTAGACAGTTTCTTTGAAGGGTTATGTCAAGGACGCCTATATATTCCAACAATTGAGGAATTATGGAATGAGATATTGTTGGAGGCTCACAACTCACCATTTGTTATGCACCCAGGCGGTACAGAAAATCACAGTGTCCTTGAGATTCGGGCGTGATAATTGTATTTTTATTTTACCTTTATTTGAATTGTCAGACGTGGGATTTGAACCCATGCCCTTTGATTCTGCATCGGTTTGAGAGAAGAATGAAGAATAACTTATGAGTGTCTATAAACATCTCTCTAGTAGCGTGTTGTAGAACTGTGATTCTGACGACGATTTGTTATGAGTAAAAATGGACAATATTTTTTAGCAGCTGAAACGGGGAACGAAGCATTCCTTAGAAGAGTGTGGAGACCTCACCCTAATAGACTCGATTTAGAATTGTGAGATTAATGATGATACGTAATGGGCAAAAGCGGACAATATTTGTTAGCGGTGGGTTTAGGCTATTACAAAAGCTATCAAAGTTAGTCACAAAGCGGTGTGCTAGCGAAGACGCTGGTCCCCAATGAGAGTGGATTGTGAGATCCAACATTGGAGAGGAGATGAAACATTTCTTAGAAGGGTATGGTGGGCTTGAGGTATTACAAACAATTACCTGGAATAGCACAGTTAGTTAGAGTGTGTGGCTGTTAACCACAAGGTCGAAGGTTTAAACCCTCATTCTAGTGTTCGGAATAAGCTTACCATGAATTGAAGGTAAATTAGAGGTGACTTGTTTGATTAATTCTTCTAGTGTTGGGAATAAGCTTACCATGAATTGAGGGTAAAAATTAGAGGTGACTTGTTTGATTAATTTTGAGCTCAGCGGCGGGAATAAGCTTACTATGAATTGAAGGTAAATTAGAGGTGACTTGTTTGATTAATTGTCAGCGCATGCCTAGTGACGGTTACAAGTGTCATACCTTTTGATTGTTATATTTGCTTATTATGTTATGACTTGTTGTAATGATGAGATATATAAGTTATGGAATATCATATTGACACGTTATGTCATTGAGGAACGTGACATGATATGAAAGTATGGTATTACATTGTACACTACCTTATTCATAGTTATATGCCATTATTTTAAACTATTGGGATCTAATTCATATTATATGTTCATGTGTACCGAAATACCTCCCCGTCATGATTAGTACGGACACGTACCTTACGACATTTATGTTAACAATGATGTTATGATACGATATTGTATACACCACAATACTATGTGTACTCCCTTCCCTCCATGGTATACCAACAGCGTGAGCGTATGCTAGTTGAAGCCCAAGTTAATGTTTGTGTATATAAGTTGTGAGTAGAGAAGTACTGCACATCAAATTCTACCCGAAACGAATATGAGACCAAGGCCATGAAATGATATTTTATGATAACCATGATTTCACGTGTTTGCATTACCCTATACTAGTAGTGGGGTTACTTAATGAGTATTTCTTAAAATACTAAAGACATGTGCTGCTCTTATTTTTTAGGTAAATGCAAGGCACCTCTGCACAAATGACACAAATGACGATGTCGAGATGACGACCATGGGATCCAACGTACATAACACTAGTGAGATAGAGGGGTAGGATCAAACTTACAAAGACGGTTAACACCATGAGAATGAAGGAGAAGAAATAGGATGTAGACAACGAGTTTTTATACGAAGGAATGAAGAAAGGAAAATGCGTGGAAATGAGTGGAGAAGATGAAGTCCACCTACTCGGACCCAAACTCGAATACCCGCAACCTCATTCTAGTCAAGCAACCCCATACCCAGTTTGGTATAGTAACTAGATACCCAACACCACAACCTGATACCCACCAACAACCAGTCCAGTAGTCTAGTTCCTCTGTGCTTTGCCCAAAAACCCACATTCAAGCCCAAATGCACAGAACACAGTCCAACCCACGGATCCACTACACAGACCTATGCACCCACATGAACATTCGAGACCTGCGCCTCGAACCACTTCGAAACCTGCTCATATGTCATTGTCCCTCAGCGATAGGGTCACTATTGCATACACCGGCTCCTTCGGTTCGGCATTTCGGAGTCCTAGGCTAAAAAATGGCGTATTAGGCTCGGTTTGAAATTTTGACAATGACCTTTACGTTTTTTGCCCTCCCAAAGCTTATTTTTACTCTAATAGAAATATTTAAGTGCAGTATAAAGTCTTATTTCTGAAGTTCAAGTTAAATTAGATTAGAAATGTAAATTACTAACGAAATGAGATGGGCGTTTTAATAGGAAACAACTCCTGACAACACTTGGAGTAACTTCGAGAGACAAAATTCAAACGTACTTGAGTTTAAAGAAAATGTTGGCCAATACCAACCAAGTAAGTGGCCTGACTATCCTTGTGCTACCCCTATGATATTTTTAACAATAGGTTCTTAAGATCATTAGTTCCATGTGTTTGCATTCCTAGCCTCAATAGTGGGGTCAAGTATTCCTTAAAATACTCAAGCCTTGTGCTACTTCTATTTTAGGTAAGAGCTAGACACCCCTATACAACTGACGAGGACATCACAAATAGAGATAATGACACGTGCATAGAATAGTAGTATTTAATTTTCTTAGGCATAGGTTAGTATAGGGCATTTTTACTTTCATGTTTTAATGGTTTTAGTTACTATTTCTTGATGTTGTTTTAAAGACTCTTTCAAATGAGTAAGTCCATGACACTATTTTAAGATGAAGTTTAAATGCTTAATTTCGTATAAGAGCATAGGATATGATGACGGTGGAAACTTTAGGCTAATAGAAATCTAGGGTCGTTACCGTTGGTATCAGAGCTCTAGGTTATAGATTCGGTAGACTTGCCTACGAGATAGGCTTGCAACGTTCCATGATTTCACCATCGATGTCCTGTCACCATCAGATATGTCTGGTATAAGATAAAGAAATGTCTTTAATTGCATGTACTTTTTTTTGTTTACTAATATTGAATGTAATTTAGTATCAAATATGTGGAGCTCTAACTATATGATTTATGGAAGCATTATGTTCTACCTAGTTGTATTTTTATGAATATGTCATGTTTACTGAATTATATGTTGTGATTATATGTGATATGATGCAATTTATGTTAGAGAGATATAGACTTAAGAAATTATATATTGGTTTTAGCATCATGCCACATAAAGGACACTAAAGAGAATGACGAGGAAGGAGATGACCCTTTATTAGAGGTAGAGGAAAAGGTGGTGGTGAAGATAGCCTACCTCGTGAAGGTTTAGTGACTAAGGCGGACGCACCTTAAGTTGTGCTACCTTAGGCTGCACACCTCCAGTAGCACCGATAACTCAAATAAATCCCACTACAAGCCTATGTGAAAATCATTTCAGGCAATACGATGATGCCCACTCAACAAGCCAATAGGGTGTGGAAAGGGGAATGAAGCCAACAAGCCAATAGGCAATCCTAACTGCTTATTGTTATACGTCAAAATTACTATTTCCATTGGTGTGATGTCTAGGGTGTGTTGCCTTTTACGGAACCAAAAGTAAAACAATTAGAACTTATTTTTTAACGTGGACAATATTATACTATTATGGAGGTTCGTGATTTCTAATCATCAAGCATTCTTGATGAGATTTCATGGGTAAGATTATCCATCCTTTTCTATTGAATCAAAACCCTTGAATTGAGTTATAATGTTTTAATAATTTTCAGTGAATTATAATTTTTTAGTTCATTTTTTGGGTTTCTTTGAGTTTTCTAACGTTGTTACTTAGTCTTAATCAAGCATTCTCGATGAGATTTCATAGGTAATATTATCGTTCAACCTTTTCTACTGGATCAAAACCCTTGAATTGAGTTATAATGTTATAGTAATTTTTAGGGGTAGCTTCGGGTCGTTGAAATAAAATGAAAATGCCACTTTGAGCCGAATTGATTTTAGGTTTGCCTTTAAAGGTACCTATATTAAAAACATATTCTGTTTTCAATAAAGTTATTATTGATATTTATTTATTAAAGATTGCTATTGAATAAAGTAAATGTTACGATCATTAATCTAAATCCAATAAACTAAGAACACTCTGGCTATAGTATGATTACTTGAACTATATGTAGAGACATAAGAGTGGATCAAGTTCAAGTATATAGTCAAAATGGTTTATAGTACAGGGATAAGGCTGAGTACCTTATTTTAGGGACACTATGGATGCGACCCACTTTTGTATATGATATAAACAATGTGGTCACTAAATTGTACATCTGGAGACATGTGAATGGGAGCGTCCTATGCAATGAGTATTGCATAAGATCGGACCATGAAAAAAACCTCTCTCTTTATAATGTCGTTTACTATTGAGACTGATTTTTTCATTTATGACCTAGGTAACTTGATCTTAATCCTATGCTAACTATGAACTCTAGTTTATTCAAAATTATCCTTAGATTTTCATGGGTGAGAGTGGCCCGAGTTCGTCGACTCATTAAGCCTCCCATTTTAAGGGTAAGACTGGATGAATAGTTGAGGACATAGGGTGTATGATGGAATTCTCTCCTACCCACTTTTAGGGATAGTAGAGAGGTTGTTCCCTTAAGTACTGACTCCAAGTCTTGAACGAGGAGCCCCACCCTCTCATGGGCCCGAGAGGGATTCGGTTTGGTGGTTGAACCACAAACCAATTGTTCATTAGAGGATCAGTGAGACTTAAGGAACAAAAAGTAACTTTAGAGGTAAAACTTTAAATTGACCCAGCTCTAGTTACGATCAACCTGTGAAGGATCGACTTACTAATTATGGTTATATCAAATGGACAGAAATATATCTATAGTGAGAGGAGTGCAACAACTAGGCTACAATGGAGTGTCCTAGTAGTGAACGAATGTTGGATAACAAGGTTAATGAGTTTAGCCGGTTAATCTCGGATCGTTGGAGCCCATGAGATGTAGGTCCATTAGGTCCCTCTGGTAGTTCATATCAAACGAAACCTTAGAACAGTGTGATGAGTGAGTTCAAAGTTTTCGAACGCTAAATATATACGATATATTTAACCTCATTTTTTTTAGTTATGAATTGAACAAAAAGAGAGAATTGGAGATATTTAAATAAGATTTAAATATTTTAATTATGAATAGTGATATATAATCAATATGTGCTGGAATTAATTGGAATTGACATTTTTTTAAGGTTAAATATTAATTAAATTTTTTAATTAATCATTTACTATTATTTTGATTTGTAATTAATTGTTAGATTAAATAAACAAAGTCAAAATGTTTACTCCACCTAATGAAAAAATTCATGCTTGAGTGAGTGGAATAATGAGGGTCAATATATGGTTTAACCAAACTTGCATGCTTGCCACATAATCCCACAAATTAGAGTGGAATTTTGAGTGCCAAAATTTGGTAATCTCAAATTTGCATGAACATGCAAATATGACTCTATAAATAGAGTGATCAATGTACGTGGAAATTCTTCTTCAAAAACTTTGAAAAAATCTCTCAAAACTCTCTCTTTACCTATACTAAATTTCTATCAAGTTTCATCACTCACCGGATTCCACAATCCTATTCTAAGGTCGGAGAATAGTACGAAAGACACTAGCGGTGGTTCGAAACCATTCGTTTGGAAGAATGAATTTGAACTACAAAAGGTCAGTATTCAAACTCAATAAGTTTCAATGCTTTTGAACATGCTAGCTAATTTACTATAATTGATGTACTTAGAGTGCCTAAGATCCAAATTTCTTCTGCACGTGTTATAATAACACCAACAAAATGAACCTAAACTGACAACATAATTTATGAACAAAGGAAACAAAAAGATATTTAAAAAGAGAGAAAACCCAAAAAGTAGCAAATTCCCTCAAACACTGAAAATGGATAGCCATTCACCGTGAGAAAAACACAAAAAAGGGAAGAAAGAGGATGCCAATGAAGGAGTAGGGAAGCAAATGGGGAAGAAGAAATATAAGGGAGATGGGGGGCTTTGGGGCTTCAAAGCTAGATTATGACGGGCAAAAATATCTCTAGATGCACTAAATTTTGTCACGTAACATACATACACAATAGGCAAGCGTCAGAAATGCTATCAAGGACTTTCAATGCTTGTCAATTTAGTTGACCTTGCCCATAATATTTTGTGCTTTGAGAGAGATATTTCTTCTAACCATGGTAAAGCAAATATTGATTCTCATTTTTGCTGCATTTTCATTTATGGCAAAACAAATTATTGGAAGATTTAAAATATGAGTATTGTAGTCTACTAATCCTCGCAGAGTTCCTGACCGACGCGATGTGTGCTAAGTTAGAAACAATGAGTATTTCTATCCTTTGGTATATATGATGTTACATGCTGCTAAAGAAATTAGTAGACGGACAGTAATTGCTAAAGAAATTAGTAGACGGACAGTAATTGATTGAGAGTGAGTCTTACATACTAGTCTTAAAATTCTAAATAACCATATAGAAGTAACCTAAGGAGAGGTAATTGAAATATCTCACTAACTTACAAATGATCCAAGTAAAAGAAACTAGGAATTAACTGAGAATAAAACTTAAGAACAACTAGAATGATAAGTAATAAACTTGTGAATGACAAGTTAGCTATTTATTAAGTAAATTAATTACTTATCAAGATTATTTTAACATTTTTGGCCAAATAAGAAGTTGCAGGCCAATCGAGGACGAGACCAGCAGGCTCGAGACAACAAGGAACCCTTTTCTAAGTCTGTTTTAAGTACATGTGCTTTTGTTGTTGAAAACTTACTTTGATATTTTGTGTTGTAAAATATACTTGATTCACATGTTTTACTTGTCATGTTTGAAATTTTTTGTTGTATGACCGAGTTTCGAAGCAAAATATCTATGTTAGTGGTAACTCATGTGAATCGAGCTGTCGATGAACATGCGTTGTAGAAGAATTGCTCGAGAACTATGCAGTAACAGCGGGGATCGTCCCAAGGCATCCAGTCGTGTCTGTTTATTTTGGATTTCTACATTTAGTTTTAAATTGTTTGTTGACTATTGGTCAAGATAAGAAGCGCTGCTCGAGAACTATGAGGTCACAGAGGGTGTCATCCTAAGGAATCCAGTCGTCTGTTTATTTTAAATTTCTACGTTTCTTTTTTAGTTGTTTGTTGGCGGTCGATCGAGGTAAGAAGGTGTAACACCCAAAAAATGAAGCAAAGCCACCCACGTAAGACCAAGAGGATCCAATAACGAAATTAAGAGGATTAAGCTAGGAAAAGGGTCTTAAGCAAGTCATTTCTAAACACTAATGAGTAACTCTAAGGACTAAGGCCTTTGGAGAAGTATTGGGAATAAAAACCTAAGCGAAAAGTACAAAAAGGTCACTTTCCAATTTTTAAGGAACTTTTTGGATATTTAATTCCTTATCTAGTGGGAATTTCAAGATACTCAAGGACCAAAAAATGACTAAGAAGATAGTAATAATATATTCTAAAAGTTGTAAATTACCAAATTACCCTTATGATATGGATAATTATGAAAGTGTCATTCTATGGAACAAGAAGATAGTAAGTTGCCCTAGCCAAGAATCAAAAACTCCTAAGACCTCCCACGGTACAACGGACTTAGACTACGCTGCTTGGAATGCATGAAGCCTTGAACTTAGGTGTTCAGCCTGTATCATAGGGAAAACCCTTGATGCAGGATTAGACTACATCTCCTGGAACTTAAGAAGTCTTGGATGTTGGTTTTCAGACTATGCCGCTTGAAATGCATGAAGTCTTGGGCATAGGTTAGCGGACGGTATCGGAGGGCAAGCCTTTAGGTGCGGGTTAAGACTACGTCTCTTGGAACTCATGAAGACATGAACGTAGGTTAAGACTGTTGTTGGGTTTTATGTCCTAAAACTCATAGTTTGTAAACAAAAACATATTCTATTTTCAATAAAGTTATTATTGTTGTTTATTCAATAAAGATTGTTATTGAATAAAATGAACTTTACGATTATTAATCTAAATCAAATAAACTAAGAACACTCTGACTATAGTATGATTACTTGAACTATATGTAGAGACACAAGAGTGGATCAAGTTCAAGTATATAGTCAAAATGGTTTATAGTACAGGGATAAGGCTGAGTACCTTTTTTTGGGGACACTATGGATGCGACCCACTTTTGTATATGATATAAACAATGTGGTCACTAAATTGTACATCTGAAGACATGTGAATGGGAGCGTCCTATGCAATGAGTATTGCATAAGATCGGACCATGAAAAAAACCTCTCTCACTTTATAATGTCGTTTACTATTGAGACTGATTTTTCATTTATGACCTAGGTAACTTGATCTTAATCCTATGCTAACTATGAACTCTAGTTTATTCAAAATTATCCTTAGATTTTCATGGGTGAGAGTGGCCCGAGTTCGTCGACTCATTAAGCCTCCCATTTTAAGGGTAAGACTGGATGAATAGTTGAGGACATAGGGTGTATGATGGAATTCACTCGACACATAGCCTCCCATTTTAACGATTGTTATTGAATAAAATGAACTTTACGATTATTAATCTAAATCAAATAAACTAAGAACACTCTGACTATAGTATGATTACTTGAACTATATGTAGAGACATAAGAGTGGATCAAATTCAAGTATATAGTCAAAATGATCTACAGTACAGGGATAAGGCTGAGTACCTTATCATAGGAACAATATGGATGCGGCCCACTTTTGTATATGAAATAAACAACGTGATCACTAAATTGTACATGTGGAAACATGTGAGTGGGGGCGTCCTATGCAATGAGTATTGCATAAGATCGGACCATGAAGAAAATCACTCTCGCTTTATAATGTCGCTTACTACGGAGACTGATTTTCTTTTCATTCGATGACCTGGGTAACTCAATTTTAATCCTGAGCTAACCATGAACTCCTGTTTATTCGGAATTATCCTTAGATTTGCATAGGTGAGAGTGGCTCAAGTTTGCCGACTCAATAGGCCTCCCATTTCAGGGGTAAGATTGGATAAATGGCTTGAGACGTGGGGTGCAAGATGGAATTCACTCCTACCCACTTTTAAGGATAGAAGAGAGGTAGTTCCCTTAAGCACGGACTCTAGGTCTTGAACAAGGGGCCCCACCCTCTCATTGGCCTGAGAGGGATTCGGTTTACTTGTTAGACTCTAGGTCTTGAACAAGGGGCCCCACCCTCTCATTGGCCTGAGAGGGATTCGGTTTACTTGTTAAACCACAAACAAATTGTTCATTAGAGGATCAGTGAGACATAAGGAACAAGAAGTAACTTCGAGGGTAAAATGGTAAATTGACCCAGCTCTAGTTACGAACAACCTGTAAAGGATCAACTTACTAATCATTGTTATATCAAATATATAGATATATATCTACAGTGAGGGGAGTGCAACTACTAGGCTATAGTGGAGTGTCCTAGTAGTTAACGAATTTTAGTTAACAAGGTTAATGAGTTAAACCGGTTAATCTTAGATCGTTGAAGCCCATGATCTATAGGTCCATTAGGTCCCTCTACTAGCTCATATCGGACTAAACCATAGAACAGTGTGACGAATGAGTTCGAAGTGTTCGAATTCAAATTAGGGAATATGCACTATATATATTCGATATATTTAACCACATTTTTTGTTTTATTTACGACTTAAACAAAAAGAGAGAATCTGAGATATTTAAATAAGATTTAAATATCTTAATCAAATATGTGTCGAAATTGATTGGGATTTGCATTTGAATTAATATTAAATATTAATTAAATAGTTTAATTAATCATTTAATATTACTTTAATTTGAAAATAATAATTGAAATTAATAGTTGAATCAAAATTTGACTTCATTTAATGGAAAAATCCATGTATGAGTTGGTGGAATTTTGAGATGTCAAAATTTGGTTTAACCAAACTTGCACGCTTGCCAAATAAACCCCACAAATTTTAGTGGAATGTTGAGTGTCAAAAATTTGGTGAACTCAATCTTGCATGCTTGCCACATAGTCCCAAACATTTGAGTGGAATTTTGAGTGTCAAAATTTGGTGATCTCAAATTTGCATGAACATGCAAACATGACTTTATAAATAGAGTGATCATGGTACATGGAAGGTCTTCCAAGGGCAAAACCTTCAAAAAAAAAAAAAAAATCACAAACTCTCTCTTCATATATACTAAATCCCTCCCAAGTTTAGTCACTCACTGGATTCCACAATCCCGTTCTAAAGTCGGGGAATAATGGAGAAGACACTAGTGGTGGTTCGAAACCGGTTCGTAAGGAAAAAGAAACTTGAGCGACAAAAGGTTAGTATTCAAACTCATTTAGTTTTAATGCTTTTGAACATGCTAGCTAATTTACTTAGATCCAAATTGCTTCCGCATGTGTTATATTAACACCATCAACTGTATCGCTTGGAACGCATGAAGCCTTGGAGACAGGATTGTTAGGTGCATAGCTAGTGCCGTAAATCCTAGGGGGAGTGTCTTGGAGAACGAATCAATAACAGAACAACAACAAAGAAAGTACCAGGAACAAGAGAAAGATCAAGGTCTAGAACAAGGATTAAGATCCAAGTTCTAAGAACAAGAACCAAGAACCAAGAACCATGTACTATGGCCCTTAAAGGATAACCAACGTTTCATAATCTAGGGACCAAGGTTCTCAGGATAATCAAGATAAGAACCCCAAGTCAAGAACAAGAACTGGAGAACTTAAGTACTTACAACAATAACAAGAACAAGAACAAGACAACAACCAACAATGTGGTACCCTAGAATATTAAGGACACAATTAAGAACCTACTACTTACAGAGTCTTTGTCTCGTTCTTTATTCTCCATTTTTTTAGGTAATAAAGAGTTGGTCAAGGTCGGGAGCAGACTCTGAAGCAGGTGCCATAGACAAACCTCACTCGTTGTCCTCAACCCATTTGTTTTAAAATATTTTGTGCTTGTTCCTTATTTTCTGTTTTAAAAACTTATGTATAAACTTTATTTGATATTATTTAAATATAATTTTTTAAATTCTTTTGTTTATTTCAAAAAAAATTTACCCGTCTTTTAGAACCATCGCGACAGCCCGATCCTTACAGAGTGGTATCAGAGCCCAAGGTTTCTCTATGTCCTAGCTTAGGAGGACTCCCTACCGAGACCAAGTAAGTATGCCTTTAAACTCTTAACTTTAAGTATGCCTAGAATTTTAAGTTATTGGATGCATGATCTCTATCTTCATCATTCATTGCCTGTTTATAGGTCAATCGACCCTCAATGTCATTATCAAGTATGATGACTTGAGTTTCTGACAAACTCAAGTAACGATCGGGTTGAGTTATAACCCTCCCACTACGTCGAGGCATTCTCAACTCTTAAGGAGGATGTGATTGACAAGAACTGTTAGCTCCATCAACAACTCTTGTTGAAGGACCAGCTTGATCAACAACTCTTGTTGTTTTATCAGTAGCTTCTTTAGAAATCTCACTTAATACTAGTTTGCTGCGAGGTTGATGATTTCTTACATGGTCTTCTTCTAAGAATGTAGCGTTTGTTGATACAAACACTCTATTTTCTTGTGGGTCATAAAACAAACCACCTTTCGTCTCTTTGGGGTATCCTACGAATATACATAATTTTGAACGACGTTCTAATTTCTTGGAGTTTTGCAACAACACATGTGTTGGACATCCTCAAATCCTGAAGTGATGTAAACTACCTTTACGCCCTTTCCATAACTCATAAGGTGTTTCTGAAACACTCTTAGTCGGAACCATGTTCAAAATGTATGTAGCAGTCTCCACTGCATATCCCCAAAACGGATCGGATAATTAAGCGAAACTCATCATAGACCGAACCATGTCTAATAGAGTTCTATTTCTCCTTTCTCATACACAATTTTGTTGAGGCATACCGGGGGCTGAGAGTTGAGACCATATTTTATGTTCTATCATTTAGTCCTGAAATCTTAAGTCCATGTACTCTCCTCCTCGATCTGATCGAAGTGTTTTGATAGTTTTACCTAATAGATTCTCAACCTCAGTCTTATACTCTCTGAATTTTTCAAGAGCTTCGGACTTGTGATGCATTAGGTAAAGATAATCATACCTTAAATAATCATCAATAAAACTGATGAAATATTTATACCCTCCTCGTGCTTTGACATTCATTGGACCATAGAGATCTGTGTGCACGAGTTCTAAGGTTTCTTTGGCTCTATAAATTTTTTCGGAAAACGGTCGCTTAGCCATTTTACCTTCAAGACAAGACTCACATGGAGGTAAAGAGTTGTCTTCTAACTCATTTAGAAGTCCTCTTTTAACCAATCTCTCAATCCTATTGAGATTAATGTGGCCTAGTCTTATGTGCCAAAGATAGGTATTAGGAGAAATCTTTTGTCGTTTATTTTGAGTTTCAGCTATTTTAAACATCTCGGTACTTAAAATAGCTTTTGTTTCGCTCGGTTTGAACATATATAAGTTGTTTTCTAGTTTTGTAGAACAAATATGAATACCTCTTTTGAAAATGAACAGTTCATTGATTTCAAAAGATAATTTATACAATTGTTCTAATAAACAAGAGATAGATATTAGATTTCTTTTCATTTCAAGAACAAAAAGTACATTATCTAATATAATGAATCTATCTCCAAAAAACAACTTTTAATTTCTTACTGATCTTGCTGAGACAACCTCTCCTGTTCCAACCCTAAGTGTTATCTCGCCATCCGCAAGCATTCTCCAAAAGCTAGTTTCCTGGTAAAAAGAACAAATATGATTAGTGGCCCCTGAATCTAGTATCCAAGTTGAGTTATTATACTCTACTAAACATATTTCTACAACGAGTAAATCATATTTACCTTGTTGTGTCTTTTCGGCTTTCTTCTCTGCAAAGTATTTTGGGCAGTTTCTCTTCCAGTGTCCGTTTTGGTTGCAATGGAAACATTTTCCTTTATCTGCTTTTTGAGCATTGTGTTTTCGGTTAGTAGGAATCTTATTTTTCCCTTTACCCTTCTTCTTCATCAGAACACTATTGAAGAACCAGACTTATTTTTGGAGGACGATCCTCGTAGTAATTTCTTGGAGATAGCAACATTTGCTTCTCCTGTTTGTCTCTTGTTCGTTAAGAGGGATTGATAAGTCTGTAGCACATTGAGAAGAGTAGTCAAGTTATATTCTATTTTGTTCATTATCACATTTGTGCGGAACTGGAAGAAGCTCTTCGGAAGAGACTCCATGATAAAACTGACTTGACTCTTCTCATCTATGACAGCTTCATTTTCTTCTGCCACATTGAAATAGACCATCATGTCCAAGACATGTTCTCTAACTGAGATCCCTTCTTTCATTCGGCAGTTGTAAACGTATTTTATTGCATCATGTCTAAGGGAGAAAGCCGGTTGTCCAAAACATCCCTTTCAGAGATTCCATAATCTTTTTAGCAGTACCCATAACATTGTGTTTCTTAGCCAAAACATCAAATATGCTGGCTAAAATGTACACTCAGGCTTTATCATTTTCCTTTGACCATCTGCCATATGTATCCTGAACTATTCGGTTTGCATTTGAGCTGGGGTTTGGAGGACATTCCTTAGTTAAAACAAACCTTAAATCATCAATTACAAGTATTATGTTTAGGTTTGATTTTCAAGTTGCGTAATTGTCGCCGTTTAATTTCTCAAAAGCGAGTAATTGTACTGTTGAGTTTGTAATGCTATGATATAAAGAAAATTCTATTAGTGATTTGACTTAATCCTGTTTAATCCAATCATTTTTAGCAAATGTAATAATGTACCCAAAAATTATTAATTTGCAATCATACTTTAGTGAGTTAGAGCAACTACTACTGAGGGGCAGCCAATCACTCATTCATTAAACCAAGACATTCTTGACTTAAACGATAATCCCAGAATAACTCTTGTTCCTATAGTGTTTTTAGTTATCGCTATTTTGGTCAAGAATATACTAACTCTTAGTAATTCTTCGTAAGTGTGACCCGCCAGTTTCAGACCTCAGAGATCAGTCCCAACTTCCTTCTCCCACTTACTATAAATACTTTCTCTATTCACCTTGTTATTGACTCATGTAAATACCTTCCGAATGGAGGACGCTCCCAGGGCGACACGAGACCGAGCATGAATCTCACGGTGTGAATTTTTCAAAGAGCGTGAAAGGAAAACGATGTATCTCATATACCTTTTTCCTCCCACTATGTATTTTAGACGGTTGGGTATACTCATTACTTATGTATATTCCGGCTAACTGAATATAACTTAAGTCTAGGTGAGTTTTCTAAAACTTACATCACACAAGCATGCTCATAAAACTGGGCTAACTAAGCTCAAGTACTGATCCGATCTCCAGGTAGTACGTGTTCCGTAAACCGTCAACTTAAGTACCTCCAGCCTTAGACAAGATCGTGCCATGTGAGCTTTCTTGTAATTGCAATTTTATAAGACACGACCTATTTTAACTATTAAAATTGATCGTGCTCGGTTCTTAACCCTAAGTGAGCATGCACTTATCTTTATTATAGATTTTAACGTCTATCTTGATATATGACGTTGAAAATAACCTATAACATGCATCTAGCATGCTTTATATTACAATTACATAATCATCTATTCCATGCAATAATATAACAATTTATATCTATCACTCGTGGAACTCTAAACATGCATACTATATATTATAACATACTTGGAATGCATGAAACATGCTTGGCCTATGGTGGGATTTTAAATCTATATGACATACTTTATGCATATACATTTTCTATTTAATTAAAACATACATTCATAATGCATAATTCATTAAACACACTAAAGTGGATTGGTTTTGGCATTTTAAAGCAAGCAATTAACTAAATTATTACATTAATAATTAAAAATAACTTGAACTGCTCCCGAGGATCACGAGCTGGGAGAACCAACCCTTAAAAACGTTGAACCGAACCCCAAAGGCAGAAAAAACACTCGAACTGCCTCTTCCATCTTCTTCTTTGGTTCAGCTTGCTATCTCTTCAATTTTCGATCATTACAACCTAAAATGGACTCTAATGACTTCATAAAAATTACAGACCTTTCTTCACTCATTAAAGCTCATAGACATTAGGCTTGTTACAAGAATTGCATCAAATGGAAGCATAAAAAAATGCAAAAACCAAAAACATCCAATTTAGCAACCACAATATTTCATTCATGAAATAGTACCCACCATGCTCAAATTAATGTAAATAAAGTGCCTAAAATCATGCTCTAATACCAATGGATGGTGTAATAGAACACATGCGGAAGCAATTTGGATCTTAGGCACTCTAAGTACATCAATTATAGTAAATTAGCTAACATGTTCAAAAGCATTAAAACTAAATGAGTTTGAATACTAACCTTTTGTCGCTCAAGTTTCTTTTTCCTCACAAACCGATTTCGAACCTCCACTAGTGTCTTCTCCACTATAATCTTGCCTTAAAACGGGATTGTGGAATCCGGTGAGTGACTAAATTTGGGAGAGATTTAGCATATATAAAGAGAGAATTTGTGAGATTTTTTTTTTCAAGGTTTTTCCCTTGGAAGAACTTCCATATAATATGATCATTCTATTTATAGAGTCATGTTTGCATATTCATGCAAATTTGAGATCATCAAATTTTTACTCTCAAAATTTCTTTCAAATGTTTGGGATTATGTGGCAAGCATGCAAGTTTGAGTTCACCAAATTTTGACACTCAAAATTCCACTAAAATTTGTGGGGTTTATTTGACAAGCATCCAAGTTTGGTTAAACCAAATTTTGATACCTCAAAATTCTACTAACTCAAACATTGATTTTTCCATTAAATGAAGTCAACATTTTGACTTTCTTCATTTTGAATTATTAATTTCAAATTAAAGTAATATTAAATGATTAATTAAACTATTCAATTAATATTTAATATTAATTCAATTGCAAATCTCAATTAATTCCGACACATTTGATTAAGATATTTAAATAACATTTGGTATCAAAGCTACAATGCAAGGCCTAATTGTGAGAAGAAGAAACTGCAGTCTTTTTTCTTGAAGAGTGAGTTGAAAGAGATTCAAAATATGGCAGCTGAAACTAATTTTGTTCAACCAACAATTCCTAAGTTTGATGGCCTCTATAATCATTGGTCTATGCGTATGGAAACTTTATTCGTTGAAAGGAATATTGGTCCTTGGTGGAGACCGAAATCCCTACCGTAGCCAAAGGTGTATAGATTATCGAAGCACAACAAAAAACAATTGCGTACCCGAATCTGAAAGACTTGAAGGTCAAGAATTATTTTGTTCTAAGCTATTGATCGAAGTATTATGGGAACGATCCTTAATAGAGATGCTGCAAAAAAAAAATTGGGACTCTATGAAGCAGAAATATAAGGGTTCCACAAGAGTAAAAAGAGCACAACTCTAAGTTCTTACGAAAAAGTTTGAAGTCTTACAGATGAAAGAGGGTGAGAGCGTTGATGCATATTTTGCTTGAAGTCTCACCGTTGTAAACAAGATGAAAATTCATGGCGAAACATGAAACAAATGGTGATTATTGAAAAAATCATGAGATCAATCACCTCAAGATTTGACTATGTGTAAGTGAGGAACAAGAACTAAAGGTGACATACGATAATAGATTCGGTGGAAGAGGAGGTGATCGAGCTCGTGAAGCTTTTCGAGGAAGAGAGAGAGGAAGAGGAAGAGGAAGAGGAAGAGGTAGACATTCATTCAACAAAAGTACAGTTGCGTGTTATAAGTCTCATCAGTTAGGACACTTTATATATGAGTGCTCTCAATGGAAAAAAGAAGCAAATTATGCTGAACTTGAGGATGAAGAGAAATGTTCTTGATGTCATATGTGGAGCTCAATCAATCTAGGAGGGAAGATGTTTGGTTCCTTGATTTGGGGTGTAGCAATCATATGTGTGCAAACAAGGAATGGTTCTCAGATTATTACGAGAAATTCCGACAATCTATGAAGCTTGGAAATAATTTCAAGATGGTGTTAGAAAAAGGTAACATTAGATTGCAAGTTGTTGACGTCAAGGTAATCACTGATGGTTTTTATATACCTAAGTTGAAAAACAATCTATTAAGTCGTGGACAATTGCAACAAAGAGGGGTATCTATTTTGATACAACATGGAGATGTAAAATCTATCATCCCAAGAAGGGGCTTATTCTGCCAACAACAATGTCTGCAAATAGAATGTTCATATTACTTGCAAGAATCATGTGGCAAACCGCCACTTGCTTCCAAACAATTATAGAAGACAATACTCATCTTTGGCACCGCACATATGGGCATCTAGGTTTCAAAGGTTTGAGAACATTGCTGGTGGATCAATATGGCAACCCTAGAGGGGGGTGAATAGAGTTTTAACGGTAAAGGTGTTTAAACATGATTAATTTTTTTTAATGATGAAATTTTTTATAAATAAGTAGAATATGATCATTAATAGAACAAAATAATTAAAGTCAAAACAATAATCAAGTAGAACATGCAATAAATCACAATAATAATTTTGAAATTAAATAGGAATGAGTTAGAGAAAATGACACCGTAATTTTATAGTGGTTCAGTCAAACTCGACCTACTCCACTCCCCAAGCGCCTTTTGGGAATTTGAATAAAGAACTTTCTCAACTCTTTCCACGGATCACAGCCAAACCGCTACATTGCTCTTTTTACGAGTTCAAGAGCAAACTCAATCCTTTCCACAGCGTAGAATCAAACCGATACAAGTATTTGAGTTTGATAATAATACACCATAACTCTCTCAAAGAGTAGATTTACAATTTGGGATACTTACAACTATTTCCTCACAATACAATAATAATCCCTCTCAAGAATAAGATGAAGAGAAATAAACTTGTAAGCTTGGAGAGAGCAACAAACAATGGAGACTTTGAACAAATGAGGATTGGAGAATTTATGGAAGTTCGTGTGTGTAAATTGTAGGGAAGTTGATGAGTTTATATAGAGAAGAAAAGTGGAAAAATGTAGGAATTAGTATTGATCATTGGATTGTGTTAGGAATAATGGAAGGCGAACATTAAAAGTAAATCAATAAGAAAATTTTCTAAATTCATTTATTTAAAATTTTTAATATAATAATAATAAAAAGTCATGTGAGTAATTATCAAATGAAAATTCAAAATTTATTATAAATATAATAATATAATAATAATAAAAGCTATATGAGTATCTACCAAAATTTTAAAATATAATAATATAATAATATGATATAATAATAATAAAAATTGATGTGAGTAACGATTAGATTCAAATTTATATTTTGTAAAAATAATTTTATTTAGAAAAATAATAATAAGAAAAACTCCATCATTTGTTACTCTTCCAACATCATAAATGTCATACTTTGATATATTTTAATTTGTCCATCATTTTGATTTTGCTGCCACATCATCACGTCGGGTATGTTGTCTCGACTCTAATTTCTTCGTTTTAGCTCTTATTTGAGTAATTGAAAAGTCGTTATAATCGTTATTCCCAACCTTATATGGTGGACAATTCAAAATACTTAAAGTAGTTAATAATTAAAAGTAGGTTTGTTATCATCAAAACATCAATCGATTAATTGATTGAAATGAATTAAAGTGAGATCAAGGATCAAAAAGCCAACAATTGCAACATAAACAAATGGTGAGCGAGTTACCCCAATTGAAAATGTCATCTAAAATATGCATTGATTGCATGGTGGGAACGCAACATAGGGATGCATTTCCAAAGAGAAGTTTATGGAGAACAACACAAAGGCTGCAACTGATACATGCAGACATCTGTGGACCCATCAAACCTATTTCCAACCGTAATAAGAGGTATTTTATAAGTTTTTTTTGATGATTACAGCCGCAATGTGTGAATATATTTTCTTGCTGAAAAATCTAAAGTCTTTACTATCTTCAGGAATTTTAAAAATTTTGTTGAGAAAGAGATTGGAGATTTTATTCGTTGTCTGCGCACAGATAAGGGTGGAGAGTACACCTCTCATGAGTTCAATAGTTTTTGCAAAACTAATGGTATTAATAGACAACTTACTACAACTACACTCACCAATAAAATGGTGTAGCGAGTGTAGCTGAATGCAAGAACAAAACAATCATGAACATGATTAGAAGTATATTATCAGAGAAGAAAGTTCCAAAGAATTTCTAGCTAGAAGCAGTAAACTAGACATTGCACGTGCTCAACAAAAGTCTACAGTGGTAGTGAAAGATATGACTTCAGAGGAGGCTTGGAGTGGCGTAAAACCTAATACTGATTTTGGGTGCATTGACCATGTTCATGTATCAGACAGTAAGAGAAAGAAGTTAGATGATAAAAAATTTCAATGTGTGCTACTAGGGATGAGTGAAGAGTCTAAAATATATAGAATCTATGATCTAGTTTCCAAGAAGATAATTGCAAGCAGAGATGTGATTTTTGAAGAAAACAAATGTTGGAATTGGGGGAAAAGTAACGAAGAAGTTAGACTCGATACCCTCGAATGGAAAGATAGTAATATAGAAGGAAGCGAACATGACCAACGCGAGGAAGAATTTAAAGAGGAGGTGATAGCAGAAGAAGAAGGGGAAGTTAGTATATCTTCCAATGAGCCATCTGAATCAAATTTTTCAACATCTGAAGAAAGCACACCTGAAGTGAGGAATAGAAGAGCACCATTACGAATGGAGATTATGTGAGCAAGGGAGAATTTTATGAAGAAACTGAGCCCAACAATTTAGTTCTATTAACCTCAACTACAGATTCGACTACCTTTAAAGAAGCTATTCAAAGTTCAAAATGGAGAGCTGCAATGGACTTGGAGATAGAAGCCATCAAACGAAATGAGACTTGGGAGTTGATAAATTTTCCTAGAGGAATGAAGATGTTTGGATAAAGTGGGTTTTCAAAATCAAACTCAACAAAAATGGCGAAGTTGACAAGTATAAGGCTATGTTGGTAGCAAAAGGTTATGCACAACAACATGATATAGACTATATCAAGGCATTTGCACCCGTGGGTAGGTGGGATACTATTCGAATGATAAATGCTTTAGCAGCTCGGAATAGTTGGAACGTGTATCAGCTTGACGTGAAAAGTGCTTTCTTATATGGAGAGTTATAAGAAGCCGTCTTTATCGAGCAACCACAAGGTTATGAGAAAAAATGTCAAGAATACAAGGTATACAAATTAAAGAAGACATTATATGGCCTTAAACAAGTCTTATGTGGAAGATTTAGTCGACTTAAAGCCCATTTCGTCATAGAAGGATTTGAGAGGTGCAACTGTGACCATACTCTATTCATACAAACAAGAGATAGAGGTAAAATTTTGATTGTTAGTCCATATGTTGATGATCTAATTTTTATTGGTAATGATGAGAGCATATTTGTTAAGTTCAAGAATTCTATGAAACTTCAATTTGAAATGACTGATTTGGGAAAAAATGAAATATTTTCTAACTGTATAGATTTTACAAAATCCTGAAGACATTTATATTAGTTAGAGAAAGTATGCCAAAGAAGTTTTGGTCAAGTTTATGATGAAAAAAGTAATAGTATGAAAAACGATGTTGTTCCTGGGGTTAGGCTAACCAGGGATGAATTTAATGTATCTTATTGCAACAAGGTTGGATTTAATGTATGTACTGTCTCTCATTAGTATATTTATGGCAAATTCATCAGAGCTGCATTTGCAAGCTGCAAAAAGGGTGTTGAGATACTTAAAAGGTATTATAGATTTGGGAGTTCTTTATCAGAAAACGGGTAATGGAGAGTTGATAGCATATACTGACCGTGATTTTGCAGGAGATATATATGACAGGAAAAGCACTTCTGGTTATGTGTTCTTACTCAGTGATGGAACTATGTCTTGGTCCTCCAAAAAACAACTTGTAGTTACTTTGTCTACTACTGAAGCAGAAATTGTGGCAGCTTCCTCTTGTGCTTGTCAAGGGGTGTGGATGAGGAGAGTTTATGAAAAACAATCATGCATGATTTGACCAGAGATAGAGTTATTGAGCTGAAGCATTGTGTTACACAAGAACAAGTTAGTTGTATATATTATGACAAAACTAATGAAGTTGGACGCAGAACAAGTTAGTTGTATATATTATGACAAAACTAATGAAGTTGGACGCGTTAATAAAACTAAATGAGCCAATGAGTATGTCTGTAGTAAAGTTATGAGTTTGTTAGAATCTTAAGACCACATTCAAGTATTCCAAGAATTGAACTCAAGACCTCAGAGTCATACCAATATGACAAATTTTTTTTTTATTTTTAATATATCAATATTTCATTCATTTATTCGATTTGGATAATAATGAAATTCATGTGCAGGTAGTATTATCAATTTTAAACCGATGCAAAGTTTGATTATTTCAAAATTATTTATACGAATAGATGTAATAAAAATAGAGAATAGGAAAAATAGTTGAAGTTATTACATAATGTAAGTTTTAGTTTGATAGTTTCAGTTTAGTCACACATCTCGAACATAAAAGTAAAATTATTGGTGCTTATGGTCCACGTTGGATTACTTTTATGTTGTATGAATGACAAGTGTCTTGTAGCCCTTGTTAATATGTGTTGTTCTATGTGACACTTTATATTATGATATGGATGATAATGCATGAACCTCCATATATTACACCATGCATATTAGGTTAACATGTTCACGCTGTGCCTATGAGTCATTGACAAGTCATGTAGATTAACCATAAAAGATATGTTCAGTATACGTATGCATGTCTCATAGGAACATTATGTCGTAAAAAGAATGGATGGATGATTTGCATCATAACTATATATCATGATTCGAAACTGTGAGACCTCATGCATTTTGCATGTCACATGTTTTGAGATACTTCCTTGTTATGATTAGTACACATGTGTACACTTCCTTATTATGTACATGATGATATGCAACACATCAAACTTTACTCGAACTTGAAGTAGAGAATAAGGTCATGATGTCTTATGAAAAGATAGGCACCATGATTGTATGTGATTGCATTTTTTGACCTAAACACCCGGTGGAAGAAATGAAAATCATGATGAGTTGTGAGAATTCTCGGGAATCCAATTGTTCATGCCAGAATGAAGAAAAATACTTCACTCATTTAATTTAGAAACATGAAATGTTATTCTTCCATGCTTAATTTGAGATACCTTTCACTTATATTTTAGACACTCTCCAAGCAATTGTTTCATAAAATTATGGCAGTAAAAGAAAGTTTATGATTGATTTTGACATTGTTATATAAATGCTTATTGTTTCTTTTACCCTAGAGAACTTGGAATTGGTCACCTAGATTTAGAATTTGAATCTAACACGGGTGGCTTTGATATTGGTCATCAAAATCAAACATCCTAAGTATTTAGGAGTAATTTAATAAAAAATTTAAAAGATGATCTATGTAGTTTAATGGTGAGAATTTTATATTGTGGTCGCGAAGACTTGACCAATGTGTGATTGTAGATTAGTGATGAGAATTCCATGTTTTACCCAAATACTCTCATTTGAGCTTCAGTGTACATGTTTTTATTTTCCATAATTATTTTAACTCAAATTTGTTTTGAGGACTATTAAACAATGAAAACGATTTAGTATCGGCAAACCATATGCATCTTTCATCACCACATCCACCAGAAAGACAAAAATACCTTGAAAGAAGTATGCCCTAATTTGCTCTAAAAGTTGCACAAAAACAATGTTGTTCGAGAAGAATTCTCCTTAAAGTCCCAATTGAATTAGGTCAATGGAAGTTCAGAATTGGATGCGGTGTAAACCAATTTAGACATTAATATATATTTCCATCCCTAAGGCAAACAAGAAATACTAGTATTACAAAAAGAGTCTTATATTTTCAATTCTTAATAGATCTATTAATTCAAACTTTCTCTAAGAAATATCTTGACAAAGACAAACCAAAAAATGGTTGAAATTCTATTTAATTTTTTATTCAATTTATGTGTGCTCTGTATCATGTGAATTTTTATTCCAGTTTTTAATTAAATAAAAAGAAACTATGTTCAAAAAGTAAATAGAATGATCACAATTACATCGTTTGAGTTTGTAGGTGAACGCCATAAAGAAAACACAAACAACAAAAGACTTGAGAATTTGCATGATATTCTTTTCTTCAATGGTTTTTTGGCTTGTTTTCAAGTAGAGATTTATATCTTCCTCTTCTCTTGAAAATGATTCTTGATATGGTGTTCAATTTAGTAAAATAAATTCTAAAAACAATAATATGTTAATTATAAGCGGTTTTGGAGCACTAACTCCAATTTGGTCGGGAAGGGTTGGATGGAAACTCAACGATCCAAAATTTTCTATTTAATTTAAGGTCACTACTGTATACGTAACATTGAATGTGAAAGACTTCATTTAAATTCCATAAAACATAACCTTTAACTTAAAATGCAGCCAGTGACTTACGTGTTTTGAAAACATCTTTAAAACGACACAACAAAAAATCTGAAATAAAATAAATAAGTGTTTAAGTTTAAAACATCCTATTCTAGCCTAAGTCTAAGAAAATAAATATCACTATCCTATGCATGTGTCATGATCTCGAGTTGCGATGCCGTCATCAGTCGTACAGGAATGCCTTGCCTTAACCTAAAAAATATAGTAGCACATGGCTTGAGTATTTAAACAAATACTCAGAAAGTGACCTCACTATTGGGGTTAAATGCAACAATCACATGCAATGAAATGATGGGACCTATCTTTCGTTTCGTTTCGTTTTTCCTATGGTGCTGTCCTAATGGGTAATCGTGGATGTGTACCATATACTCTACACACAGCCAATACGTGCGAGTATGGGCTCACCAGCTAGTTCGCACACTGCTGGGCCACTTTTCTTATCCGGTGGACATACTCTGGGAGCCCCTTATGCCAAGACCCGTTAAAACTAGTAACCGTCACGACAGCGCTATGCAAAGCATAACGATCGTTGTCCTACCATTGGATGTACGCGTCCGTACCCTCGTGATGGGATAGGGGTATCGCCCCAGATGCATGAACACACACATAATGCATGAGGTCCCGCTACTTCTACATTTATCATTAATGAACCAAACCCCCCTGTCATGTTCCATGCTTCATGTCATTCTCATTTTCATTTTATGTTTCATACATATTCTTATTGGGATTATGATTCCAAGCAGTTTACCGTATTCCATGTCATACAATTCATGTTGTATACACACAATTTAAGAGGCCTAACATAACGTTCTATGCTTTTAACATAACATTTCATCATATACACGTCATACCATGATATATTGCATCACAATGTATCATATCATAAACAAGTCATAACGTAAACACTTCATAATCATATCGTTCTCTAACTTATCATAGCCTTAACGTTCTTATACCTATCACAGACATATCATTACGTGAACTTACCTTAGTTATCTCATCACAAGGACTTAACCTAACGCTATCGTTCTATCAATCTATCACAAACCTATCCCTTTCTACCCGTAGCCTAACCATATTCTTCCATCAATCTCTCTTATCCATATTACTCTGGTATGTAACCTAACCTTAACGTTTCATGAACGTATTTTACTCCTATCGTTACATTTCGTTTTGTGCATCCTTCTCGTATCCTATCTCAAACATATCATTGAACTCATCGTACCGTAATTATTATCAAACAATTCACATATTATATTATATACATAACAAATAAGAAGCATATCGATCCACAGACAATTCACACATATCAATATATATGACACGTGCAAAACCATGGGGCACATGTCAACAGCAAATATAACCATGTCGATAGTAAGGTCACTTACTTGGCTCGCTTAAGTCGTTGTCACAAATATATCTTTAATGAAAGTTCGATTCCGTTCTTTGAAATCCGAGTCAACCTATATGAACTCATGACATCAGTTTCAAGTTTTAACCCTAATCAATTATTTCCCTAATTTACACTGGCCATCTTAAAATTCTGATATTTTTTGTTATACAAAATTTAAAGGAGCTCACTGCCCTCTGATATTTCCTGTTTTAATGTTAAATATTGTTCAACAAATCAATCTCCCTCCCTCTCTCTCATTATTTTCATTTTGTAAATAGGTTTTTCAATTGTGTAAATAGATATTACTCGCAAATTTTAAGTCCATTGTTTGGCTACTATCTTTTAGTTTATAGATTTGCCAACTAAAATTTTATTAAATCTAATCTTATAACCTTATTTCGTATAACTTAAAATGCTAACAAAAATCTCTAATTATTACGGTTAAATATATGAAAGAAGATTTGATCTTAAATTAATTTCTTATAACCATGACTATAAAAGAAAATAAAATCTGAGATAGGATTTTACCGTAATAAATGACAAAAATCTCTAATTCTCCAATCTTGCTTATTGCTTATGTTGAAAGCCATTTTACTTCTTCTCAAATATAACCATTGTTGTTTGTCTGTTTCATTCATTGTTTGCAGTTGGGTTAAGGATGGGTCAGGAGAGATAATTGTGGGAAGGGATGAGAGGTTAGTGGAGAGAGGCCGGGAATTTTTTTTTTTAAATTTTAATTTTAATTAATTAATTAATTTATTGTTATTATTATTTTAACTTTTTTTTATTTGTTTATTTGTTTATTTATTTTTGGGCTATTACACTCAACCTTACCAACAAATTCTTTTTTGGCATATTTTTTTTAGGACTGCACAATATCTCACATTTATATTAAAACAAATAATATAAAAAAAATATTAGGAGAGAGAAAATCAAAAAAGAATATGTCTTAGATATTTATATTGATGACTTCGAGTATGAATACAAAAAAATTGACAAAATACATCTTGAAAATGGTAGATATGGTTCTATTTACTTTATGTATTTTTATTATGTATAACAATCTACCGTATATAATGATTTACATTCATTACTATACATTAGATGTTTATTATATATGACCATTTAAAATAACTGTCATTTACCTATAGTCGTACTATGTGTAGCCAGTCATTGAGTAAGTTATAAATAATCAACCGACTAAAACTTTCATGGAAGTCTTTTAATAAAAAGGAAGTTTTCATTTAAGTTCTCCCACGATGAATTTAAAAAGTAATTTTCATTGAATTCAAACGTGCTTGTAAGGAAATAAATTTAAACAAAGAAAGTAGTGACAACATTAAAAATAACAATACGTGACAACCCTACTTTTCCATTAAAAAGTAAGGTTACTACATGTATGTCTTAACTATTAAGTGGGTCCGTCCATCTACAAATATTGAGGTGCATAGGTTCTTGGATCTAATAGGGTATTATCTATGTTTCGTGTGAGATTTTGCCAGTATATTTTCACCACTCATGCACTAGACTAGGAAGAGTGTTCCATTTGTGTGGGCGGAGACATTTGAAGCAAACTTCCAAGGCTTGAAGCACAGGTTAGTGTCGATGCCAGTATTTACAGTTCTAAAGATTTTGGAGGTTATATTGTTTATAGTGATGCCTCCAAGAAAGGGTTCAAGTGTGTGTGGATACAACATTGGAAGGTCATAGCCTATACATCTCGTTAGTTAAAGGGCATGCATCTCGTCAGTTATATTGGAATTGATCATAATGTTTAGCTAAGTTAAGTTATTAGTAGGTCCTAAGCATGTTATATTAATTGCTATAGGTAAGAGTTAGATGTTGGATTGTTGTTTCGAGGTGTCTATCAAATTGTTAATGACTTTGGCAAAGATCGACCAAGTGACCCTATTGTTTGATCTATGATGGTTCATGTCATTTGGCTTATACATGTACCATAAATATGTGTTATGTTTATGTTATGAGATGTTTATGTATCTTTGTATTGATATGAGACGTACGTCACGTATGCATGTAAACCCATTACACTACTTTAATGAATGAATTGAAACGTCATGAATGAAATGTATATCTTATTATATAAAGTTTGCGAATATTGTGAGATGTCATGCATGCATGTTACATAAATGAACTCGGTTATGAAAGGAAAAAAAATGAAAGATATTAAATGTTATGTTATGAAATGTAAATTATGGAACCTTATGCATGTTTGTATATCATATGCATTGGGATACTTTTTCATTATGTTATATTAGTACGGACGTGTACGTTCGATATTTATGTTCGACGTGATATCATGCTAGCATTTTTTTTTTTTTTTTGTGAAATGTGGTTGTTGAACACAACTCTCTTGAAAACATTATGACACTCTTTATTAAGACCAATCGAAAAAAGAATACAAGACACTCTGTAGAATACTATAGTTTTTGGATTTTTTATACTACAGTTGCGCAATCTAGACTTAACAAATCTAAATCTAGATATCTCTCCTAAAATATCTAGTCTCTCTTCAAAAATATCTATTCTCCCTCCTAAAATAATATTTGGTCTCTCTCTTAAAATATCTGGTTTCTCTCCTAAACTATATAGGTCTCTCTCACGTAGGTCTTTCTCTCCTAAAATATATAGGTCTCTCTCCCATAAGTCTCTCTCCTAAAATATCTAGGTCTCTCTCCCTAACTCTCTCTCCTAAAATATCTAGTCTCTCTCCCTAACTCTCTCTCAAATATAGGTCTCTCTTCCCTAAAATATCGAGAGATCTAAGTCTCTCTCCCCCTAAAATATCAAAAGTATTTAATATCTCTCCCCTAAAATATCTAGGTATCTAGTCTCTCTCCCCTAAAATATTCAGGTATCTAGTCTCTCTCCACTAAAACATCTAGGTATCTAGGTGAGATCTCTCTTCTAAAATATATAGGTCTCTCTTCTAAAATATATAGGTCTCCCTCCAAAATAATCTAGGTTTCTCTCCCCTAACTAACTCTCCCTCTCCTAAAATATAGGTCTCCCTCCCCTAAAATATCTACGTATGTAAGTCTTTCCCCCCTAAAATATCAAGGTATCGAGGTCACTCTCCGAAAATATCTAGATATCTAGGTGTTTCTCCTAAAATATCTAAAATATCTAAAATATCTAGGTATCTAGGTATCTAGGTCTCTCTCCTAAAATATATAGGTATCTAGGTCTCTCTCCTAAATATGTCTCTCCAATAGGTAAGTCTCTCTCCTAAAATTCTAAAATATGGAGGTCTCTCTCCTATCTCTCCTAAAATATTTGTTATCTCTATCCTAAAATATCTACTATTTTAAGGGGTAGGTTTCTCTTCTAAAATATCTAGGTCTCCCTTCTAAAATAGATGTATGTCTCTCTCTTAAAATATATGTATGTGTCTCTCCTAAAATATATGTAGGTCTCCCTTCTAAAATATATGTCTCTCTCCTAAAATATATGTAAGTTTCTCTCCTCAAATATAAAAATATCTAGGTCTCTCTTCTAAAATATATGTAGGTCTCTCTCCTAAAATATATTAGGTCTCTCTCCCCTAACTAACTCTCCCTCTTCTAAAATATAGGTCTCCCTCCCCTAAAATATCTACAAGTCATCTACAAGTCTTTCCCCCATAAAATATCGAGGTATCTAGGTCTCTCTCCAAAAATATCTAGGTATCTAGGTGTTTCTCCTACAATATCTAAAATATCTAAAATATTTAGGTATCTAGGTCTCTCTTCTAAAATATAGAGGTCTCTCTCCCCTAAGTCTCTCTCTTAAAATATCTAGGTCTCTCTCCTAAATAATCTAACTCTCCCTCTCCTAAAATAAAGGTCTCTCTCCCCTAAAATATCTACGTATCTAAGTCTCTCTCCCCTAAAATATCCACGTATTTAGGCCTCTCTCCGAAAATATCTAGGTATCTAGGTGTTTCTCCAAAAATATCTAAAATATCTAAGTTTCTCTCCTAAAATATATAGGTATCTAGGTCTCTCTCCGAAAATATCTAGGTATCTAGGTGTTTCTCCTAAGATATCTAAAATATCTAGTTCTCTCTCCTAAAATATATAGGTATCTAGGTCTCTCTCCTAAATATGTCATCCTAAAATATGTAAGTCTCTCCTAAAATTCTAAAATATGGAGGTCTCTCCTATCTCTCCTAAAATATCTGACTATCTCTATCCTAAAATATCTACTATCTCTCCTAAAATATCACTCTTTCTCCTAAAATAGTATATCTACTATCTCTCCTAAAATATCACTCTTTCTCCTAAAATAGTATATCTACTATCTCTCCTAAAATATCACTCTTTCTCCTAAAATAGTAGGTTTCTCTACTAATAGGTAGGTTTCTCACCTAAAATATTTAGGTTTATCTCTTCTAATAGATAGGTCTCCCTTCTAAAATAGATGGATGTCTCTCTCCTAAAAAATATATGTATATGTCTCTCCTAAAATATATGTAGGTCTCTCTTCTAAAGTATATGTCTCTCTCCTAAAATATATGTAAGTCTCTCTCAAATATAAAAATATCTAGGTCTCTCTTCTAAAATATATGTAGGTCTCTCTCCTAAAATATATGTAGGTCTCTCCCTTAAAATATCTAGGTCTCTCTTCCAAAATATCGAGATCTCTCTTCTAAAATATCTAGGTCTCTCCGAAAATATCTAGGTTTCTAGGTGTTTCTCCTAAAATATCTAAAATATCTAAAATATCTAGGTATCTAGGTCTCTCTTCTAAAATATATAGGTCTCTCTCCCTTAAGTCTCTCTCTTAAAATATCTAGGTCTCTTTCCTAAATAATCTAGGTCTCTCTCCCCTAACTAACTCTCCCTCTCCTAAAATATAGGTCTCTCCCCTAAAATATCTACCTATCTAAGTCTCTCTCCCCTAAAATATCCAGGTATCTAGGTCTCTCTCCGAAAATATCTAGGTAGTCTAGGTGTTTTTCCAAAAATATCTAAAATATCTAGGTCTCTCTTAAAATATATAGGTTTCTAGGTCTCTCTCCTAAATATGTCTCCCCTAAAATAGGTAAGTTCTCTCCTAACATATCTAGGTCTATCTCTCCTAAAATATCTAGGTCTCCCTTCTAAAATAGATGTATGTCTCTCTCCTAAAAGATATGTAGGTCTCTCTTCTACAATATATGTCTCTCTCCTAAACTATATGCAGTCTCTCTCCTAAAATATAAAAATATCAAAAATATCTAGGTCTCTCTTCTGAAATATATGTAGGTCTCTCTCCTAAAATATATGGAGGTCTCTCTCCTAAAATATATAGGTGTCTCTTCTAAAATATATAGGTCTCTCTTCTAAAATATCTAGGTCTCTCTTCTAAAATATCTAGGTCTCTCTCCTAAAATATATAGGTGTCTCTTCTAAAATATATAGGTCTCTCTTCTAAAATATCTAGGTCTCTCTTCTAAAATATCTAGGTCTCTCTTCTAAAATATAGGTAGGTCTCTCTCCTAAAAAATATATGTAGGTCCTTCTCCTAAAATATCTACTATCTCTCCTAAAATATCTGGTTCTTCCCTCCAATATCTAGGTTTCTCCCCTAAAATAAGTAGGTCTCTCTCCTAAAATATATCTCTCATCTATCTCTCCTAAAATATCTACTATCTCTCTCCTAAAAGTATATGTAGTAGGTCTCTCCCCTAAAATATAGGTCTCTCTTCTAAAATATAGATCTCTCTTCTAAAATATAGGTCTCTCTACTAAAAATAGGTAGAGACAAATATGTAGGTCTATCTCCTAAAATATATGTACGTCTCTCCCCTAAAATATAATATATGTAGGTCTCTCTCCTAAAATATATGTAGGTCTCTCCTAAAATAAGTAGGTCTCTCTCATTGCTCCATGTTGAGCTGACAGTGAAAACTCTCATGTTTGTCAATATTCAGCCCTTTTGTAAACAAATCTGCTAGGCGAATCTGCTTGGCAAATTATAGATTGATGGTTGCAATGGAGTGGTATTGGAGACTTAATTTTTAATGTCAATCTTTCATCAAAAGTTTTAACCACACCATGTTGAGCTGACAACGAAAACTCTCATGTTTGTCAGTATTCAGCCCTTTTGTAAACATGTCTGCTAGGCGAATTTGCTAGGAAAATTGTAGATTGATTGTTGCAATGGACTGGTATTGGAGACTTAATTTTCTTATGTCAATCTTCCATAAAAAATTTTCACCACACCATGTTGAGCTGACAACGAAAACTCTCATGTTTGTCAGAATTCAGTCCTTTTGTAAACATGTCTGCTAGGCGAATCTGCTAGGCAAATTGTAGATTGATTGTTGCAATGGAATGGTATTGGATACTTAATTTTCTGGTGCCAATCTTCCATCAAAAGTTTTAACCATGTATTTTCCTGAGCTGCTCCAGCTGCTGCTCTGTACTTTGCTTCTCTAATTGATAATGATACTGTTGGTTGTCTTTTGTTACACCAAAAATTTGTTCTTGAACCGAGATTGAACACGTACCTCGGATGGATCAATTGGGAGATACAAAGCTCAGACTAAAGAGGGCTCTGATACCAAGTTAGACGAACACGCTCTCCACAATGATATGATATTGTCCACTTTGAGCATAAGCTCTCATGATTTTGCTTTCGGCTTCCCCAAAAGGCCTCATACCAATGGAGAGTGTATTCTTTGACTATAAACCCATGACCATTCACTAAATTAACTAATGTGGGACACTTTCATCCAACACCCCCCTCCCCCCTCGAACAAAGTACGCCTCTCCTTAATCGAGGCTCAACTACTTTGGAGTCTTAGTCATTTTTTACTGCCTTCGAGGAGGCTTGAGTCCATTTTCTTTTTGGAGTCCTTTGATCGACTTCGAGGATTTGCCTATCTATTGACACGACTAAGTTTAGGGCATGACTCTGATACCAATTGTTGAACACAACTCTCTGTGGGAAACACTCGCACTCTTTATTAAGACCAATCGATAAAAGAATACAAGACTCTGTAGAATACTACTAGTTTTTGGATTTCTTATATGAAGACCTAGGTAGGGTAGAGGGGTCTTTAAATTAGAGCCTATGCAATCTAGACCTAACCAATGTAAATCTAGACTTAACAAATCTAAATATTCTTCCTAAAATATCTAGATCTCTCCTAAAACATCTAGATCTCTTTCTCCTAACATCTCTAGATATCTTTCCTAAAATCTCTAGATATCTTTCCTAAAATCTCTACTAAAATAAATATACAATGAGCTCTTACAATTATTGGGCTTGACTCTATTGGGCTAGTGATGATGTTTCAACAGTGGTGACCTATAATGTGTTGTGCCGGACCAAGTCAAGCCCAGGGGTACGATACGAGCCCACCCTGTGGGCCCGTGTGCATGGACGTAGGCCGTGTATGAAGAAGGACCTTGCATCTAATCCTTCCTAAAACTATAAGAGCCCAACGCCATGTTATGTTTATAAAAGATAGGTCTCACTCATATATTGCATGTGTTTACGTATCAAACTTCAACAGTTGGGTCACTTACTCAGTATTTTATAAAATACTCAAGACAGGTACTAACTCAATCTCTCCGGTAAAGGTAAAGATCCTATGAACATCAGAAGGTGAACGTTGTGCAGTCCATGGAAGTCAAAATAGACAATAATAGGGCAGTTGAATGTTTTGAATGTTTTGAATTTTAAATTAGTACCTGATAGTACATATTTTATTTTAGTCAATTTTGTTAGGTGTTTGTGTGAAGCTTTATTTTCCTTTAAAATGGTTGAATTTTAAGTTAGTACATGTCTATTATGAATTTCCGCATTTATGATTTAAGCAGGTATAAGTTGACGTCACTAATTAGCTTTAGAAACTTAGGGGTGTTACATTTTATGTTATGATATGAATGATATATATGTTATGAATCTACGTTGCGATATGAATGATATATAATGCTTGAACCTTCACATATTACACCACGCATATTATGTTAACATGTTCACGTTGTGCCTTACATTGATAAACCATGTATATTAACCAACCATAAAAGATTTGTCCAATATACGTATGTATGTCTAATAGGAATGCTATGTCATGAAAAATAAAATGGATGTATGATTTGCATCATAACTATGTATCATGATTTGAAACTATAGGACCTCATTCATTTCGCATGTCACATGCATCGAGAGACTTTCTCCTTATGATTAGTACACATGTGTACACTTTCTTATTATGTACACTATGATATTATGCATGCTCCTTTCTCTTTGTGGTTTCTGGCAATGTTAGTGTTCGCTAGCTTGCCATCAGACCCTTGAGGTATGTATACGAGTTCACTTAATGGGTCCATGTGCGCACGTGTGTTTCGTGAATAGAAAAGTACTACACATCAAACCTTACTCTGAACTTGAAGTAGAGAATAAGGTCAGGATGTCTTAAGAAAAGATAGATCCCATAATGATTGTATGTGATTGCATTTTTTAACCTGAATAGTGGGATTACTTACTAAGTATTTTTGAATACTCAAGTCTCGTGCTACTTCTTTTTGAGGTAAAGGTAAGCAAACAGTGTATGTATGACGATGTCACTGTGGAGACCATGGAAGTGAAGTCAAGGTAGTTGCATTTGCATTTGATGTAGCAGCCCTTAGATTTAATAAGTGTGTTGCATTATTTTAAATTATTGTATTTTGATTTTGGTATTTGTTGGTTTGAATGGTAATCTTTGGTCCATAGCATTGTTTTAGCAAATTATTTTAAAGGATTTCTGTATTTGGTAGTCATGACATGCATGTCGTAGGGACCTTATTTTTTAATGAAAAATTAGAGTCGTTTGACATTTGGTAGTCATGACATGCATGTCGTAGGGACCTTATTTTTTAATGAAAAATTAGAGTCGTTTGACAATAAGTAATCGATTGTACTATGTCGTAGGGACCTTATTTTTTAATGAAAAATTAGAGTCGTTTGACAATAAGTAATCGATTGTACTCGATATATAATCTAATTTTTTTTTAATTTTCGTACTCATTTAAAATGCATTTTAAGTACAGCAATTGATAAACTTTAATGATATAATAAATTAGATATATTTTATGGTGTATCAAATTGTTTATGTAATAGTTAAAAATAAAAACAAAAGTCCCGGTGGAAGGAATGAAAATCATGACGACTTGTGAGAATTCTCGTGAATCCAAACAAAAGTCCATGCAAAATTGAAGAAAAATACTTCACTCGTTTAATTTAGATCCATCATATGTCATTCCTCCCAGCTTAATTTGAGACACCTTTCACTTATATTTTAGACACTTTCCTAGCAAATGTTTCATAAACTTGTGCGATTAAAAGAAAGTTTAGGAAGACATTAATATTCATTTTGAGATTGTTATATCAATGGTTATTATTTGTTTTACCTAGAGAGCTTGAAATTGGTCATTGCTTCATTTAAGGGTGTAATGCCTCTAAGAATTTGACCTAGATATAGAATTTGAATCTAACTCGCAACAGTCTTGATATTGCCCATCAAAATCAACGACCAGAATTTAATTCAAAGTATTTAGAGTAACTTAATAATAAATTTAAAAGATAACCTCAAGTAGTCGTAGTTTAATTGTGAGAATTTTATGTTATACAGTCTTGATATTGCCCATCAAAATCAACGACCAGAATTTAATTCAAAGTATTTAGAGTAACTTAATAATAAATTTAAAAGATAACCTCAAGTAGTCGTAGTTTAATTGTGAGAATTTTATGTTATGGTCGTGAAAACTTAGCCAATAAGTAGCTATAGTTTAGTGGCAAGAATTTTATGATGTAGCAATAGAGATTTGAGCCCAAATCCCAGCCACCACAATAATTTTACTCTCATTTACGCGGGATTTCATTTTCCATAATTATTTTACCTTTCGCATTTTATTCAAAGAGTAAATGACGGAAACAACTTTATTTTCTTTGTTGGTCTCAGAAAGGTTTATTCCACAAAAGCAATAAAGATGCGACATTTTCATCCACTAACTTAGATCATTATTTAATAAGGTGGAGAACAACCTTCCCATCCGTGCAAGAACTCAAATTTGTTTAAAGGATTATTATCTGCCAACCATATGCATATTTCATTATCCTATCGATCACAAAGTCATGTTCCCTTTTCAGACCAGAAAACCTCAAATGAGGCATGCCCTAATTTTCTCTCAAAGTCACACCAAAACAATGTGGTTTGAAAAAAATTCTCCTTAAAGTCCCAATAGAATTGGATTCCTGGATTGACGATATGCATGCCTAAGTCCATAGCAAATCCAAAATTTTAGGTTAGATACACCCAAACTAAGATAAATATATACATATAAATTTTAAGAAGAATGCTAAAATAAAAACATTAAATACGCAAATAAAACCATTAAAAACCTAATAAATATTATGTAAAAATTAAATAGTTTAATTTTTTGTTTTTCAAATTTCAAAACTTAAAATAAAAACATGAATTTCATCGTGAGTATGTATATATAATATATATATATATATATTCTCTACTAACCTAAATCTTCGTCTTTAGATTTGTAATGAGTCTCAAGAGGTGAACTTGAAGGATGGTTCCAAATCACCGCTTCCCACTTTGTCAATGGAAGTTGAGAATTGAATGCGCTCAAAAGGAAAGCTAGGGTGACAAAATGAGCCCTTATATTTTCAATTCTTCAATTGATACATCAATTCAAATTTCCTTATAGAAAATATCTTTCAAATGAAAAACCAAAAATTTTATTGAAGGTTTTCATTTTTAGTTTCACTCTTTTGAAATTGTACTTAATTTCTTAAGCAATTTATTTCTACTCGCTATCATATGAATTTTTACTCATTCTTAATACAGTAAGAATAAACTACGTAAAAAAAGTAAATAGATATACAACAATTATATTGTTTGAGTTTGTAGGCAAAGGCCAAAACGAAAACACAAACAACAAAAGACTTGAGAATTTGCATGATCTTCATTTCTTCAATGGTGTTGCGACTTATTTTTATTTACATAAAAATAAAAAATAGGAGAGAGAAAATGCAAGAATAAATAATTTACAGGATTGTTTATTATATAATCCTTTACAATAAATGTTATTTAATTATTGTAGTCATGATCGAGAGCCCAATAACTCTTCATCTTGGATCCAAATTGATGTTCTAAAAGTGCCTAAGATCCAAATTGCTTCCGCATGTGTTATATTAACACCATCAATGATGACGGTAGCAACTTTAGACTAATAGACATCTAGGGTCGTTACCATTGGTATCAGAGCTCTAGGTTATAGATTCGGTAGACTTGCCTACGAGATAGTCTTGGCACATTCCATGGTTTAAACATCGATGTCCTGTCACCGTCAAGTATGTCTTGTATAAGATAAGAAAAAGAAATGTTTTTAATTGAAGGTACTTTTTTTGTTTACTAATATTGAATGTAATTTAGTATCAAATATGTTGAGCTCTAACTATATGATTTATGGTAGCATTATGCTCCACCTAGTTGTATTTTTATGAATATGTCATGTTTCCTAAATTATATGTTGTGATTATAATGTGATATGATGCATTTTATATTAGAGAGATATAGAATAGTAGGGAAGATACTAGTGGTGGTTCGAAACCGTTCGTGAGGAAAAAGAAATTTGAACTACAAAAGGTTAGTATTCAAACTCATTGAGTTTTAATGCTTTTGAACATGCTAGCTAATTTACTATAATTGATGCACATAGAGTGCCTAAGATCCAAATTGCTTCTGCATGTTATAATAACACCATCAAAATGAACCTAAACTGAAAACATAATTCATGAACAAAGGAAACAAAAAGGTATTTAAAAAGAGAAAAAACCCAAAAAGTAGCAAATTCCCTCAACACTGAATATGGATGCCATTCAGCACGAGAAAAACACAAAAAATTGAAGAAATGGGGAAGAAGAAATATAAGGGAGATGGGGGGCTTTGGAGGCTTCAAAGGCTGATTATGGTGGGCAAAAATATCTCTAGATGCACTAAATTTTGTCACGTAGCATACATTGGCTAACAAAATAAGCAAGCGTCGAAAAATCTATCAATGCTTTTCGATGATTGTCAATTTAGTTGACCTAGTCCATAAAATTTTGTGCTTTCTGAGAGATATTTTTTTCTAACCATGGTAAACAAAATATTGATTCTCATCTTTGCTGCATTTCAATTTATCATAAAACAAATTATCGAAAGATTTAGAATATGAGTATTGTAGTAGAGTTCTTGACCAACGCGGTGTATACTAAGTTAGGAACAATGAGTATTCCTGACCATTGGTATATATGATATTACATGCTGCTAAAGAAATTAGTAGACAGACTGTAGTTGATTGAAAGCGAGTCTTACGTACTAGTCCTAAAATTCTAAATAACCATATAGAAGTAACCTAGGCTAGATATAGCTGAAATACCTTGTAATAGCCCAAAACAAATAAAAAAATTATTATAAACAATAATTATTATTATGTAAAATAATAATAATAATAATAATAATAAATTAAACAAATAACTAAATAAAAACAATTATTTCTCGTTTTTCTCAGCCGTCACTCTCCCCAATAATTTCTCCTCAACATACCTAATAGCTCGTGAAACAGAAAAATGTTAGATTTGAGAAAACAAAATGCCTCACATCAAATTTATAGGAGATGGGTTTATAGAGATGATCAAGATTTATATGAGAGAGAGATTCAAGGTTTCTCGGTAAGTTATATCTCAGATCTCCTTTTCTTTCATCCAATTATTTAGTTTTTTTTTTAGCAATTTACGTGTTAGAAAGATAAGTCATTATGTTAGAAAGATACGTCATGATCTATAGCAGAAAGAAAATAGAATCTATTTAATTGAAAAAGTAACAAACAAAAATATAAAGAAAGGTTTAAACAGATTTAACATATCAGAATTTCTTCCCTCCTCCAAAAACAAACACAAGAAGGTTCACATTTAGTTTTGGTAGTAAGAGATATTTTACTAAAAAGAGATATTGCATTTGAAGAGGTTAGTAGTTTTCCTTTTATTTTATTTAATGATACTAAAAGTCATCATAAACAGAGAGGGATAATAAAAAGAAGGGAAACACAGTAAGAGACAGGGAAAGAAGATTGTGAATATAATCGAAATTAAATGTTAAAGGGTATTAAACACGGTAAGAGAAAATAGAATATCTGGAAACATATATAAATATTCCAAGACCTAACTTAAGAAAAGACTCTAACTTTCGCACGAAGTATAACACATAGATCAATATAAATTAGAGAAACAATTTTGTAGAAATTCAAACTTGAAACTGATGTCATGGACTCACATAGGTTTACTTGGTTTTCAATGGACTTTCATTAAGGATAACGACGGAACATCAACCTAAGGCAACCAAGTAAGTGACCTTACTATCGGCATGGTTATATTTGCTGTTGACACGTGCTCCGTGGTTCTGCACGTGTCATATATATTGATATGTGTGAACTGTCTGTGGATCGATATGCTTCTTATTTGTTATGTATATGTTATAATATGTGAATTGTTTGATAATAATTATGGTACGATGTGTTCAATGATATGTTTGAGATAGTATACGATAAGGATGGACAAAAAGAAATGTAACGATAGGAGTCAAATACATTCATGAAACATGAAGGTTAGATTATATACCGGAGTGATATGGATAAGAGAGATTGATGGAAGAATACTATTAGGCTACGGGTAGAAAGGGATAGGTTTGTGATAGATTGATAGAACGATAGCGTTAGGATTGATAGAACAATAATGTTAGGTTACGTTCTTGTGATGATATGACTGAGGTACGTTCACGTAATGATATGTCTGTGATAGGTATAAGAACATTAAGCCTATGATAAGTTAGGAAACGATATGACTACAATTTACGTTATGACTTGTTTATGATATGATACATTGTGATGCAATATGTCATGGTATGATGTGTATATGATGAAATGTTATGTTAAAAGCATAGATCGTTATGTTAGGTCACTTATATTTGAATGTAAATAGCATGAATTGTATGACGTGAAACACGATAAACTATCTGGAATCATAACCCCGATAGGAATATGTATGAAATGTAAATTGAAAATGAGAATGACATGAAGCATGGAACGTGACAGGAGGGTTATGTTCATTAATGATAAATGTAGAAGTAGGGGGGACCTCATGCATTATGTGTGTTCATGCATCTGGGGGATACCCCTATCCCATAACGAGGGTAGGACGTGAAAATCCAATGGCAGGACAACAATCGTTATGCTTGCATAGCGCTGCCGTGACGGTTACTAGTTTTAACGGGTCCCGACATAAGGGGCTCCTAGAGTATGCCCACCGGATAAGGAAAAGTGGCCCAGCGGTGTGCGAACTAGCTGGTGAGCCAATACTCGCAAGTATGGGCTGTGTGTAGAGTATATGGTACACGTACACGATTACCCGTTAGGACAGCACCGTAGGGAAAGCGAAACGAAACCAAAGATAGGTCCCATCATTTTATTGCATGTGATTGTTGCATTTATCCCTAATAGTGTGGTCACTTACTGAGTATTTCTTTAAATACTCAAGCCATGTGCTACTACATTTTTCGTACGGCTGACAACGGCATCGCAACTCTCGACCATGGCACATGCATAGGGTAATGGTATTTGTTTTCTTAGACTTAGGCTAGACTACGTTGTTTCTAACTTAAACTCTTATTCATTTTATTTAGTCTTTTGTGGTGTCGTTTTAAAGATATTTTCGAAACACGTAAGTCCATGGCTGTGTTTTAAGATAAAGGTTATGTTTTATGAAATTTTAATGAAGTCTTCCGCATTCAATGTTATGGTACGTAGAAAATTGTGGCATGCATATTCTAGTCACTCTAGGTCCCTAAAGAACTAGGGTCGTTACATATAATCTACACTTGAACTTTCTATAACCTTGAGAAAAATCTGTGGCAACTCGCTTAACCAAGGATTCGATTACCGCCTACAAGTAGGTTACTTATTTAGTTGCACTATATATTACTTTTCCTTTTTTGGGGATCACTAATTGTTAGTTAAGGTCATAGAGGAGGGTCGTCTCGAGCAATCAGTTCCATGTGTTATGAGTTGTTGTCCTTAGTTTTCAAATCTCGTTCCAATTTTTATCAATTTTTTCTTTGTCATCAACAAAATCACTGTAAAATATCGACGTCCTATTCCTAGGCTAGACCATATGCTTGATGAATTGCATGACTCATATCTATTTACAAAGATTGATTTGAAATCTGGATAACATTAAATTAGAAGGCATATACGAGATGAATGGAAAAGAGCTTTCAAAACTAAGATTGGATTGTATGAATGACTTGTTATGCCTTCTGGGTTAACTAATGCTCATAGTACATTTATCTTAATGAATCGTGTTTTGATAGAATATTTAAGAAAGCATGTTGTTGTACATTTTGATGATATTTTAATTTATTCAAAGACTTTGTATGAGCATGTAAAGCATGTTAAGTAGATTTTTTTGAGCCCAAAATAGATTTTTTTGAATTTGGCTTGTTCTTGAGGTTATTTCTCTTCGTTGTCTTCTATGGAAACATTCTGTGGAGATGCAATTGGGATTGTCCTTGCTTGACGTATTCTCGTGTATCGACGAATTGGATTGGGGGAAGATTTCTTGGCAATTTCAGCATTGTAAGAACAAGTTTGAAGAGAAATGATGTAGAATTGGTCTTGAATTTTGAAGAAATCTCAGAGAAGGAGACCCAACATCTAAAAGCTTATTGCCTACTATTAGGAGCTCGATTGTTGTTCTAAACTACTGCCTAAACTTTCAACTTTACAGGGGAAGCTTAAACCGACATTGAGAACTTCAGAATCACTATGATTTTGATATTGAACTTTCTGAATAATCCGTAAAAAAATATCTACACTAGTCAGAGGAAACATACTTTTATCCCTTTTTATTCAGGGTTCTTATAACCAACTACTCTAGTTTTCTATTAAACAATATCGTCACACATACATGACATTGCTGCTATGCATGAAAAAATTCATTTACAACATTTCATAAACGGTGCTATGGACTTTAATGTTCATAATGAACTCATTAAAACAATATTGTTATGAACAACATAGTGGAAAACATATAACATTAGTTTAAATAAAAATAAAACAATGCCCTGATCTAACCTAAGGATCACTAAAAATAACATGAATGCAATTACCCTAACTTTGGTTTCTTGGCCTTGAACCCAACGTTGTCATCCGTAAATGGGTATCTTTCCTTTACTTTAAAATAAGAGTAGCATGTGGTTTGAGTACTTTAATAAATACTCAGTAAGTAATCCCACTATTAGGGTCGGAATATGAATCACGTGTAATATAGTGGGACCTATCCTTTCATAAATACATTGTGGCATGGGCTTGGGCTTTGCTTTTCAGTCCGAGCAGAGTTGAATATGTTGTAGTTCCCTACACACGACTCATGAATGTGCACATTGACCACCAGGTGGGTTGGTATAAGAGTACTCTATGGGTTTGCCTCGTTGAGCTTGTGCACACTCACACTACCAAAATACCATGAAGGGAAACGACCAGCATAATATCATACGGAACATAAATATTTTAAGGTATGTGTTTGTACTAATCATAATGGGGAAGTATCTCGATGCACCTCCCATATAAAATGCATGAGATCCCNAACATTAAAACACGACATAACGTTCCTATGAGACATACATACTTGATTCTTGTCATATTGTTCATGATTAACAATACATGATTTTTCTAATGTTTCATAGGCATAGGGTGTACGAAACATAATATAGAAGTATCTTGATGCACGTGGTATACAAAATGCATGAGGTCCCATAACATCAAAGCATGACATATATTCATGGCGCTAGTCATACCTCAAATCTATTCCAAGCATAGTGTTCATATAAGATATAAATACTTGATTGATTTCATATTTTTAATAATTAACAATACATGATTTTCTAATGTCTCATAGTCCTAGAATAGTGTATATGATATCATAGCGTAACTTGTATGCAACATATCGTATATCATATCATCTACATAACATAGTATATGTCATACAATTATAAAACACGATATGTGCAAGGGCCACAGGTAGCGATGTCCATTCCCCGTCATCATCCCCACCATCTACTTCATTCTCCATTTCCATGAAATTCTCTATTTATTTGTGTGCAGATCAAGGTAAGGGATTCATGGCAAGGAAGTGGCAGGGATTGGATTCCCCATGGATAATTTTAGTGGGATTTAAATTCAAGAGTCAGTCTTGTAGGGTAAGGCCAAGAGTTTTGAAGATGAAAGGCCAAGAATCTTTATAGGAATAATGACTTTTTAAACGGTTAGGAACAGTGGCATTGTTATGTCTATATTTAATTTTAGAAAACCTTATAAATACAATTGTTATTACTATCGTGGTAAAGTAGAGTAGAGTAAAAAAAGAAAAGGAACAGAGAAGAAATAGAAGGTTTTTTCATAGTGTTCTTTATCTCATTCTAACATTAGTGTGTGGAACTTATTTCACTAATTTATGAGTTTTCGTTAACAAAATTATATCAAGCCAATGACGAATGTGGGTCAAATTCCTCTACCGCAACTAGTGAAGACAAAGTACGGGAATTGAAGCATTAATATGAAAGCTTTTCTCGGTTCTCAAGATGCATGGGAGGTGGTTGAAGAAGGGTTAGAAGAACCAAAAGATACCACGGATTATACAGCGGCACAAAACAAGACGTTAAAAGAGGTGCGATCAAAAGATAAGACGTCACTATACATGTTGTTCCGAGCCGTTGACGAGTCGGGCTTTGAGAAGCTTGCCAATGCAACTACTTCAAAAGAAGCATCAGAAAATTTAAGAAAAGTGTTCAAAGGAATCGATCGAGTCAAGCAAGTGCGTCTCCAAACTCTTCGTGGCAAGTTGGAGAACAAGAGATGAAGGAGTCAGAAAGTGTATCTGACTACATCACGCATGTACAAACTCTGGTTAACCAACTCAACCGAAATGGAGAAATGTTAGCTGAGACTCGGGTTTTGGAGAAGATTTTAAGGTCATTAACCAACAACTTTGAGAATGTTGTATGCGCGATCGAAGAGTTAAAGAACCTAGCAACATTCACAGTCGACGAGCTAGCCGGTTTTCTCGAGGAACACGAGCAACGTAAGAAGAAGAAGGAGGAAACACTTGATCAATCACTTCAAACCAAGGCGTCAATCAAAAATTAAAAGGTACTCTACTCTAAAAATTTTGAAGGTAGAGGTTTTGACAATGAAAGCAGTAAAAATGGTCATGGTGCTCAAGGAAGTAGTCATGAAGGATAATATAAGAAGAAGGGACAGCCGAGCCAAGCAAATTGGCATGGATGAGGACGCAATCGAGGAAGAGGCGGCCGATCAATTTACTCCAACATTCAGTGCTACAAATGTCACAAATATGCACTATGAAAATTATTATAACTCCGACAAATGTTACAATTGTGGCAGAGGGGCATTTTGTAAAAGATTGTCGAGCCGATAAAAAGGTGGAAGAAACAATAAACCTAGCCTTGGTGACGCAACAAACGAAGGTCTTAGGTCTTCTCTTGATGGCTCAAAATGAAGATCTGAAAGCGTAAGAACACGGCAGAGAAAAAGACGATGGCGGTAGATGTGAGGCGGTGAAAACCGTTGGAAACGAGGGGATACACAACGAATTCGGCAAAATTGCAATATTGAAGATGAGAAATTCGAACGAATCTGGATTGAACACTCAATCGGCGAACGAGCCAAAGAAACTTCCAGATCACCAAAAGGAGAATAAAGATTTAAAGCAACAACCAAAATCTGCCGTAGATAAATCTATGGAGAAGTCTTAGTTGTAGACATTGAAATTCCTGAACGAGCGCATTTTGAAGGAGAAAGTAGAGATTGAAAAAGAAAAGAAAGCTTTTAGAATTGGAGATTGAAAGCTTAGAGATGGAAGGACTGAGCTGAGTGAGAGTTCTTTCTATCTCAAACAAGAGAAGAAAGAGAATGGGAAAGTAAAGAATTGAAGAAGTATGGAGAAAGAGAGGAATGCTACTGATAAGTCATGGGTTCAAAACCAAGGTGCGTGCTGAAAAGTGAAATTCTTTACATTGAAGCGTGGTACCATACGGATCGAGTTGAACATCCTTCTAGTCAAACTTGGTTAGACATGGCGTGGGTCGGAAGAGCTATCGTGTGTCGAATATCGAGTGGAGCCGAGTCACTTTACAACAAGCCTGACGCGTTATTCCACCTAATCGTCAATACGTGTCCCTCAGGCTTTCTGACACGCTTTCCCTCCCGCAAGTTGACACGTGGCCGCTTTCCCTCCCGCAAGTTGACACGTGGCTTGTCGGCTGTCTAACGCGCTTTCCTTCCCACAAGTTGACACATGGCTTGTCGAAAATTTTTCTCTCATGAGAGTTGCAATACTGAATCTGGCTTTCAAAGTGAGTTCATTAACCTTCTTGTCCGTGAAAAGACTCTGAGAAATCCAAGAATTTCATCTTTCTTAAAAGAACATATCGAACGGCCAAAATAAGTTCATTTACCTCCTTCTTGTTCCTGAAAGAACTCTCAGAAATCCTCGAATTTCATCCTTCATTGAAGAACATATCAAACGACTCAGATCTAAAGAAAAATTTTGAACGACCGTATCATCGGTTTAAAGTTCATAATTTTGTAACCCCGTATCATGAAAAGATATTAAGAATTAATAAAACTTGGCCTATGTAATTGTCGAACCTACGACCTTCACGTTTTTAACACTACAAACTTACAACTGAGCTAATTGGGCATAAATTTTATGCACATTATAGATCATTAGCTCCTAATCCAGCCAATCGAGTTTCGTTTACATAACTTTATGCATAATAAACTTAAAAAAATCATTATCTTCTAAAGTTCATAGTGTTTTAACTCGTATCATGAAAAGATATAATTAAAAATGAGGGAAATTGGCCCATGCAATTGTCGAATCTGTGACCTGCACGTTATTAGCACATAGCTCTAACCAACTCAGCTAACAGGCCATAGATTTTCTCGCCTGACAATGCGCCTGACGCGTTATTCCACCCAATCGTCAATATGTGGCCCTCAGGCTGTCTGATACGCTTTCCCTCCCACAAGTTGAAACATGGCTTGCCGGCTGTCTCACGCGCTTTCCTTCCCACAAGTTGACACGTGGCTTGACGAAAACTTTTCTCTCGTGAGAGTCGAAATACTGAATCTGGCCTTCAAAATGAGTTCATTTAACTCCTTGTTTGTGAAAAGACTCTAAGAAATCATCGAATTTCATCTTTCGTAAAAGAACATATCGAACGGCCAAAACTAGTTCATTTACCAACTTCTTGTTCCTGAAATGACTCTCAGATTCTCTCGTGAGAGTCGAAATACTGAATCTGGCCTTCAAAATGAGTTCATTTACCTCCTTGTTTGTGAAAAGACTCTAAGAAATCCTCGAATTTCATCTTTCGTAAAAGAACATATCGAACGGCCAAAACTAGTTCATTTACCAACTTCTTGTTCCTGAAATGACTCTCAGAAATCCTCTAAAGAAAAATTGTGAACGGTCGTATCATCGGTTTAAAGTTCGTACTGTTGTAACCCCGTATCATGTAAAGATATTATTAAAAATTAATAAAACTTGGCCTATGTAATTGTCGAACCTACAACCTCCACGTTTTTAACAGGACAATCTTACAAACTGAGCTAATTGGGCATAGATTTTATGCACATTATAGATCGTTAGCTCCTAATCCAGCCAATCGAGTTTCGTTTACATAACTTTATGCATAATAAACTTAAAAAATTCATTATCTTCTAAAGTTCGTAGTGTTTTAACTCGTATAATGAAAATATATAATTAAAAATGAGGGAAATTGGCCAATGCAGGTGTCCAACCTACGACCTTCACATTATTTGCACAATGCTCTAACCAACTAAGCTAATAGGCCATAGATTTTCTTGCTTGACAATGCGCCTGACTTGTTATTCCACCCAATCGTCGATACGTGTCCCTCAGGCTATCTGACACGCTTTCCCTCCCGCAAGTTGACACGTGGCTTGCCGGCTTTCTCACGCGCTTTCCTTCCCACAAGTTGACACGTGGCTTGCCATAAAATTTTCTCTCATGAGAGTCGCAATACTGAATCTGGCTTTCAAAGTGAGTTCATTTACCTCCTTGTTCATGAAAAGATTGAGAAATACTCGAATTTCATCTTTCGCAAAAGAACATATCGAACGGCCAAAATAAGTTCATTTACCTCCTTCTTGTTCCTGAAATGACTCTCAGAAATCCTCGAATTTCATCCTTCATTGAAGAACATATCGAACGACTCAGATCTAAAGAAAAATTGTGAACGGCCGTATCATTGATTTAAAGTTCGTAATGTTGTAACCCCGTATCATGTAAAGATATTATTAAGAATTAATAAAACTTGGCCTATGTAATTTTCGAACCTATGACCTCCACGTTTTTAACACGACAATCTTACAACTGAGCTAATTGGGCATAGATTTTATGCACATTATAGATCGTTAGCTCCTAATCTGGCAAATCAAGTTTCGTTTACATAACTTAATGCATAATAAACTTAAAAAAGTCATTATCTTCTAAATTTCATAATGTTTTAACTCGTATAATGAAAAGATATAATTAACAATGAGGGAAATTGGCCCATGCAGGGGTTGAACGTGCTATCTTCGCATTATTAGCACGACACTCTAACCAACTGAGCTAATAGGCCATAGATTTTCTCGCCTGACAATGCGCCTAACGTGTTATTCCACCCAATCGTCAATATGTGTCCCTCAGGCTCTCTAACATGCTTTCCCTCCCGCAAGTTGACACGTGGCTTGCCGGCTGTCTCACGCACTTTCCTTCCCACAAGGACATTGAAACGACGTGACCGAGGAAGAACAGAACGTTGGATTGGGTAAGGAAGACAGAACGTTGGATTTTCGAACCCTCTCAGATTTGAGTGTTTACGCCCTTACGAACCAAACAAACACCATAAACGAGATTAGGGGGAGGAGGAGACTAAAAAATGGAGGAAAAAGAACATTGAAACGACGTTACCGAGGAGAGAGAGTCGCCGAAAAATTCTCTAGTAATCGGGGTGAGGGAAACGAAGTCCGACACGAGATCCGACTCACGACCCAAAACCCACAGGCAACCCTAACCGATGTGAGGGGTGGAGAAGATGAAGTCCACCTGGTCGGACCAAAACTCGAATACCCGCAACCTCATTATAGCCAAGCAACCCCATACCTAGTTTGCTCCAGTAACCTAAAATACAAAGCTTCGACCCAACAATGCAATCAGATACCAACTAACACCAGTCAAGTAGTCTACTTCCTCTGTGCTTGGCCCAAAACCCCACATTCAAACAAAAAATACACAGAACACGGTCTAACCCATGATCCACTACACCTACTTGTGTGCCCACATGAACATTCAAGACCCATGCCCCGACCCACTTTGCGACTTGCTCATGTGTCAATGTCCCTCAATGACAGGGTCACTACTGCATACACGGGCCCCTTCGGCTTAGCTTCTCGGAATTTTAGGTTAAAAAACAACATATTTGGCTTGATTTGACATTTTTGACATGAACCTTTACATTTTTTACCTTTCCGAAGCTGATTTTTTTTAACATAGGTAATTATGAATCAATTAATAGAGGTCCTAGTGGACAGTTATATCAAGGACGCCAGTATATTCCAGGCTCACAAATCATCATTTGTTATGCACTCAGGTAGTATAGAAAATCAGAGTGTCCTTGAGATTCAGGCGTAAGGGTAAACTTGTACAATACTAACTTTTGTAGAAGCTTGGAAGCCATTTTAAATCTCTAGTGAGTTCAAATGATTTCAATAATGATAAGCTATTGTATTTTTATTTTACCTTTATTTGAGTTGCCAGGAGTGGGATTTGAACGCACACCCTCTACCTATTCTATATAACTATTTTTATAAAGAATAGCACTTTATAAAACAAAACCTTTCTAAGTTATAGAAGTTGGATTTCAACCCACGGACTCACAAGGACCAAAACTTGAGTCGTAAAGCCCCACTCAACCATCTTAACTATTTATTATGAGACCTAACACTGGCTGAAGAGTGGAATGAAGCAATCCTTATAAGGGTGTGGAAACCTGAATGAAGCAATCCTTATAAGGGTGTGGAAACCTCTCTCTTAAAGATGCGTTTTAAAACTTTTAAACTTACACGATACGTAACATGCCTAAACAAACAATATCTGCTAGCAATTGGAGAGGGACACAAAACATTAACTATAAGGTTGTTGATATCTCTCCCTAATAGACATATTTTAAAATCGTGAGGCTGATGGTGATACGTAATTAGCCAAAGTAGACAATATCAGAGGTGGGCTTGGTTTGTAACAAATTGTATTAGAGTTAGTCATTGGGTGGTGTGCCAACGAGATTGCTGGGAACACAAGGAAGTGGATTGTGAGATCCCACGTTGGTTGTGGAGGGGATGAAACATTTTTTATAAGCATGTGGAAATCTCTTACTATTAGACGTGTTTTAAAACTGTGAGGTTGTCAACGATATGTAATGAGTCAAAGTAGACAATATCTAGGCTAATACTCATAATTTGTTGGAATAGTTCAGTTGGTTAGAGCGTATGATTGTTGACCATAAGGTCGGAGGTTCATCTCTCTTTTTATCAATGGGAATGAATCATTCCATTTTAGTATATGGAAAAATTTAACCCTCCAACAAAAGTGGACAATGTTATATAATTATGTAGGTTCGTGATTCCTAACATTGTTACAGTCTTAATCTAGCATTCTTAATAATAATATTGTGTTCTTTTTAGGGGTAGCTTCAATACAAAAACATAATGTAAAAAATATTTTAGCATAAAGCAGTTACATCATGCATGTTCTAGTGACTCTAGGTCCCTAGAAAACTAGGGTCGTTACATATAATCTACACCTAAACATTCTTTAACCTAAAGAAAAACCCATGGCAACTCGCTCAATCAAGGACTCGATTACCACCTACAAGTAGGTTACTTATTTAGTTGCACTAGATATTTCTTTTCCTTTTTGGGTGATCACTAATTGTTAGTTAAGGTCATAGAGGAGGGTCGTCCCAAGCCATCAGTTCTATATGTACAAGTTGTTGTCCTTAGTTTTCGAATCTCGTTCCAATTTTTATCAAAATTTTCTTTGTCACGTCAGTTCTATGTGTTACGAATTATTGTCCTTAGTTTTCGAATCTCCTTTCAATTTTTATGAAATTTTTTCTTTGTTAGGATGTGTCATGAATAATGATTTGAAGTCTTAGAAAGTTGAGTTATTATAGTTGTGCTTTGAAGTTATTACAGTTCTTATATGCTTAAAAAATCATGTCGTGACAATTTTAAATCTCCAGTGAGTTCAATTGATTTCAAAAAATGATATGCTATTGTATTTTTATTTTACCTTTATTTGAGAGTTGTCAGAAGTAGGATTTGAACCCATGCCCTCTGATCCCGCATTGGTTTGAGAGGAGAATGAAAGAATAACTTATAAGTGTCTGTAAACATCTCTAGTAGCGTGTTTTAAAACTGTGATTCTAACGACGATTTGTTACGGTAAAAAATGGACAATATTTTTTAGTGTTTGAAAATGGGAACGAAACATTCCTTAGAAGAGTGTGGAAATCTCTCCCTAGTAGACTCATTTTAGAATTGTGAGGTTGATGATGATATGTAATGGGCAAAATCGGACAATATTTGTTAGCGGTGGGTTTGGGCTATTACGAAAGCTATCAAAGTAAGTCACCAAGCGTTGTGCCAGCAAGGACGTTGGGCCCCCAAGGAGAGTGTATTGTGAGATCCAATATTGGTTGGAGAGGGGATGAAACATTCCTTATAAGGATATGATGGGCTTGAGCTATTACAAATAATTAGCTGGAATAGCTCAGTTGGTTAGAGCGTGTGGCCCTTAACCACAAGGTCGGAGGTTCAAACCCTCCTTCTAACGATGGTAATAAGTCTACCTACTCTATGACTTGTTAGGATGTGACATGATATGAAAGTATGGTACTTATGATATTGTACCCATACCGCATGGGAGCAAATGTGTGTGTATGTAAGTCATGAGTAGAGAAGTATGCACATCAAATTCTACTCGAACACGAATATGAGACCAAGGCCATGAAATGATATTTTATGATAACCATGATTTCATGTGTTTGCGTGAGTAGAGAAGTAGTGGAGTTACTTAATGAGTATTTCTTAAAATACTCAAGACATGCACTACTCTTATTTTTTAGGTAAAGGCAAGACACCTCTGCACAAATGACGATGTCGAGATGACGACCATGGGATCCAACGTACACAACACTAGTGAGATAGAGGGGTAGGATCAAACGTACAAAGATGGTTAACATCATGAGAAAGAAGGAGAAGAAACAAGATGTAGACAACGAGTTTTGATACGGAGGAATGAAGAAAGGAAAATGCATGGAAACGAGTGGAGAAGACGAAGTCCACTTACTCGGACCCAAACTCGAATACCCGCAACCTCATTCCAGTCAAGCAACCCCATACCCAGTTTGGTCTAGTAACTAGATACCCACCAACAATCAGTCTAGTAGTCTAGTTTCGTCTACTTGCTCGAACCCAAACTCGAATACCCGCAACCTCATTCCAGTCAAGCAACCCCATACCCAGTTTGGTCTAGTAACTAGATACCCACCAACAATCAGTCTAGTAGTCTAGTTCCTATGTGCTTTGCCCAAAACCCACATTGAAGCCCAAATACACAGAACACAGCCCAACCCACGGATCCACTACACAGACCTGTGCGCCCACATGAACATTCAAGACCTGCACCTCGAACCACTTTGCAACCTGCTCATATGTCATTGTCCCCCAGCGATAGAGTCACTGTTGCATACACCGGCTCCTTCGGCTCGGGATCTCGGAGTCCTAGGCTAAAAAATTGCGTATTATGTTCGGTTTGACATTTTGACACCGACCTTTATGTTTTTTGCCCTTTCGAAGCTTATTTTTACTTTAATAGAAATATTTAAGGTCAGTATAACGTCTTATCTCTGAAGTTCAAGTTAAATTAAATTAGAAATGTAAATTACTAACGAAGAGAGATGGACGTTTTAATAGGAAACAACAACTGACAACACTTGAAGTAACTTCGAGAGACAAAATTCACGCTCGCATGTGTGAGTCATGTGTAGGGATGTACTACACATCCAATTTTTCCAGACTAGAGGCCACCCCTATGATATTTTTAACAATAGGTTCCTAAGATCATTAGTTGCATGTGTTTGCATTCCCTAGCCTCAATAGTCGAGTCCTTATGAGTATTTCTTAAAATACTCAAGCCTTGTACTACTTCTATTTCAGGTAAGGGCAAGACGCCCCTATATAGCTGACGACGACATCAAAAATAGAGATAATGACATGTGCATAGAATAGTAGTATTTTATTTTCTTAGGCATAGGTTAGTATAGGGAATTTTTACTTTGATGTTTTAATTGTTTTAGAAAGATGCTTTCAAATGAGTAAGTCCATGACACTATTTTAAGATGAAGTTTAATTGCTTAATTTCGTATAAGAGCATAGGATATGATGACGGTGGCAACTTTAGGCTAATAGAAATCTAGGTTCGTTACCGTTGGTATCAGAGCTCTAGGTTATAGATTCAGTAGACTTACCTACGAGATAGGCTTGGCACTGTTGGATCGGTATGGCAACCCTAGAGGGGGGGTGAATAGGGTTTTAACGATAAAAGTGTTTAAACTTGATTAATTTTTCTAATGATAAAACTTTTTACAAATAAGTAGAAGATGATAATTACTAAAACAAAATAATTCAAGTCAAAACAATAATCAAGTAGAACATGCAATAAACATAATGATAATCTTGAAATTAAATAGGAAAGAGTTAGAGAAAATGACACCGTAGTTTTATAGTGGTTCGGTCAAACTCGACCTACTCCACTCCCCAAGCGCCTCTTGGGAATTTGAATAAAGAACTTTTCCGACTCTTTCCACGGATCAGAGCCAAACCGGTACACCGCTCTTTTTTACGAGTTCAAGAGCAAACTCAATCCTTTCAACGACGCAGGATCAAACCGATACAAGTTTTTGAGTTTGATAATAACACACCACAACTCTCTCAAAGAGTAGATTTACAATTTGGGATACTGACAACTATTTCCTCACAATATAATAATAATCCCTCTCAAGAATAAGATGAAAAGAAATAAACTTGTAAGCTTGGAGAGAGCAATAAACAATGGAGACTTTGAACAAATGAGGATTGAAGAATGTATGTAAGTTATATCTTTTAAAAATGTGGGGAAGATGAGTTTATATAGAGGAGAAAAGTGGCAAAATGTAGGATTGAATATTGACCATTGGATTGTGTTAGGAATAATGGAAGGTGGAGATTAAAAGTAGTTAAGTAAGAAAATTTTCTAAATTCATTTATTTCAAAATTTTAATATAATAGTAATATAATATAATAATAATAAAAAGTTATGTGAGTAACGGTAAAATGTAATTCAAAATTTATTATAAATATAATAATATAATAATAATAAAAATGATGTGAGTAACTACCAAAATTTTAAAATATAATAATATAATAATATAATATAGTAATAATAAAATTCGATGTGAGTAACGGTTATATTCAAATTTATATTTGTAAAAATAATTTTATTTAGAAATGTAATAATAAGAAAAACTCCACCATGTGTTACTCTTCCAATATCATAAATGTCATACTTTGATATATTTTGATTTGTCCATCATTTTGATTTTGTTGCCACATCATCACGTCGGGTATGTTGTCTCGACTCTAATTTCTTCGTTTTAGCTCTGATTTGAGTAATTGAAAAGTTGTTGTAATCGTTATTCCCGACCTTATACTGTGGACAGTTCAAAAAACTGAAAATAGTTAATAATTAAAAGTAGGTTTGTTATCATCAAAACATCAATAATTAATTCATTGAAATTAATTAATGTGAGATCAAGGGCCAATAAGCCAACACTTGGCACGTTCCAAGGTTTTACCATCGATGTCCTGTCACCATCACGTATGTCTTGTATAAGATAAGAAAAAGAAATGCCTTTAATTGCATGTACTTTTTTTTGTTTACTAATATTGAATGTAATTTAGTATCAAATATGTTGAGCTCTAACTATATGATTTATGGTAGCATTATGTTCCACCTAGTTGTATTTTTATGAATATGTCATGTTTGCTAAATTATATGTTGTGAATATATGTGATATGATGCAATTTATGTTAGAGAGATATAGACTTAAGAAAAATTATATATTGGTTTTAGAATCATGCCACATAAAGGGCACGAGAGAGGAGAACGAGGATGGAGACGACCCTGTATTAGAGTTAGAGGAAGAGGTGGAGGTGAAGATAGCCCTCCTCGTGAAGGTTTAGTGACTAGGACGGACGCACCTTAAGTTGTGCTACCTTAGGCTATGGACCTCCAATAGCATTGATAGATGAAATAAATCTCACAACAAACCTGATGTGAGAATCGTTTCAAGCACTACGATCATGTTCACTCGACAAGCCAATAGGGTGTGGAAATGGGAATGAAACCAACAAGCCAATAGGCCATCCTAACTGCTTAATGTTATACATAAGAATTACTATTTCTATTGGTGTGATTCCTTTTAGGGAACCATAAGTAAAACAGCTAAAACTTATTTTTGAACGTGGACAATATCATACTATTATGGAGGTTTGTGATTTCTAATCATCAAGCATTCTCAATGAGATTTCATAGGTAATATTATCTATCCTTTTCTATTGAATCAAAACCCTTGAATTGAGTTATAATGTTATAGTAATTTTCGTTTTCTATTAAATCAAAACCCTTCAAGTGAATTATAATTTTCTAGTTCATTTTTGGGGTATCTTTGAGTTTTCTATCATTGTTACTTAGTCTTAATCGAGCATTCTCGATGAGACTTCATAGGTAATATTATCGTCCAACCTTTTATGTTGGATGAAAACCCTTGAATTGAGTTATAATGTTTTAATAATTTTCAAGGGTAGCTTCCGATTGTTGAAATAAAATGTAAATGCAACTTTGAGCCGAGTTTTTTTTAGGTATCCCTTTTAAGGTGTTTGATGTATATTGACAGTACCTATATTGCTCTCTGAGTGTTAAACCTAAATTGAACCTAAGATTGAGTACCTTATTCTAGGGACACTATGGATGCGGCCCACTTTTGTATATGATATAAACAATGTGATCACTAAATCTTACATGTGAAGACATGTGAGTGGGGGCGTTCTATGCAATGAGTATTGCATAAGATCGGACCATGAAGAAAACCACTCTCACTTTATAATGTCGTTTACTTTTGACACTGATTTTTTCATTCGATGACATAGGTAACTCAATCTTAATCCTGAGCTAACTATGAACTCCTATTTATTTGAAATTATCCTTAGATTTGCATGGGTGAGAGTGGCTCGAGTTAGCCGACTCAATAAGCCTCCCATTTTAGGGGTAAGACTGGGTGAATAGCTGGGGACATAGGGTGTATGATGGAATTCACTCCTACCAGCTTTTAGGAATAGTAAAGAGGTTCTTCCCTTAAGTACTGACTCCAAGTCTTGAACAAGGGGACCCACCCTCTCATTGGCCCGAAAGGGATTCGGTTTGGTGGTTGAACCACAAACCAATTGTTCATTAGAGGATCAGTGGGACTTAAGGAACAAAAAGTAACTTTAGGAGTAAAACGGTAAATTGACCTAGCTCTAGTTACGAACAATCTGTGAAGGATCGACTTACTAATTATGGTTATATCAAATGAACATAAATATATCTATAGTGAGGGGAGTGCAACAATCAGGCTGCAATAGAGTGTCTTAGTGAATAAATGCTGGTTAACAAGGTTAATGAGATTAGCCGGTCAATCTCGGATCGTTGGAGCCCATGATATGTAGGTTCATTAGGTCCCTCTGCTAGCTCGTATCGAACTAAACCTTAGAACAGTGTGACGAGTGAGTTCGAAGTGTTCGAATTCAAATTAGGGAATACACGCTAAATATATACGATATATTTAACCTCATTTTGTTTTAGTTATGAATTGAACAAAAAGAGAGAATTGGGGATATTTAAATAATATTTAAATATTTTAATTATGAATAGTGATTGATAATCAATATGTGCGGGAATTGATTGGAATTGACATTTTATTTAATGTTAAATATTAATTAAATTATTTAATTAATCATTTAATATTATGTTGATTTGAAATTAATTATTTAAATTAATTGTTGAATTAAAATAAACAAAGTCAAAATGTTTACTCCACCTAATGGAAAAATCCATGTTTGAGTGAGTGGAATATTGAGGGTCTATACGGTTTAATCAGACTTGCATGTTTACCCCATAATCTCACAAATTTGAGTGGAATTTTGAGTGTCAAAATTTGGTGAACTCAAACTTGCATACTTGCCACATAATCCCACAAATTAGAGTGGAATTTTGAGTGTCAAATTTTGGTAATCTCAAATTTCCATGAACATGCAAATATGACTCTATAAATAGAGTGATCAAGGTACATGAAAATTCTTCTTGAAAAACTTTGAGAAAATCTCTCAAAACTCTCTTTTTACCTATACTAAATTTCTATCAAGTTTCATCACTCACCGGATTCCACAATCCTATTCTAATGTCGGAGAATAGTAGGGAAGACACTAGTGGTGGTTCGAAACCGTTCGTGAGGAAAAAGAAATTTGAACTACAAAAGGTTAGTATTCAAACTCATTGAGTTTTAATGCTTTTGAACATGCTAGCTAATTTACTATAATTGATGTACTTAGAGTGCCTAAGATCGAAATTGCTTCCGCACGTATCATAGTAACCCCATCAACATGAACCTAAACTGACAACATAATTTATGAACAAAGGAAACAAAAAGATATTTAAAAAGAGAGAACCCAAAAAGTAGCAAATTCCCTCAAACACTGAAAAATGGATAGCCATTCACCACGAGAACAACACAAAAAATGGAAGAAAGAGGGTGCCAATAAAGGAGTATGGAAGCAAATGGGGAAGAAGAAATATAAGGGAGAGGGGGGCTTTGGAGGCTTCAAAGGTAGGTTGTGGTGGGAAAAAATATCTCTAGATGCACTAAATTTTGTCACGTAGCATACATTGGCTAACAAAACAAGCAAGCGTCAGAAAATCTATCAATGTCTTTCGATGCTTGTCAATTTAGTTGACCTTGTCCATAAAATTTTGTGCTTTTAAAGAGATATTTCTTCCAACAATGGTAAAAAAAATATTGATTCTCATCTTTTCTGCATCTTCATTTATCGCAAAACAAATTATCGGAAGATTTAGAATATGGGTATTGTAGTCTACTAATTCTCGCATAGTTCCTGACCGATGTTGTGTGTGCTAAGTTAGGAATAATGAGTATTCCTGACCTTTGGTATATATGATGTTACATTACTAAAGAAATTAGTAGACGGACTGTAATTGATTGAGAGTGAGTCTTACATACTAGTCCTAAAATTCTAAATAACTATATAGAAGTAACCTAAGTGATAGGTAGTTGAAATACCTTCCTAACTTACAAATGATCCAAGTAAAAGAAACTAGGAATTAATAGAGAATAAAATTTAAGAACAACTAGAAAGATAAGTAATAAACTTATGAATGACAAGTTAGCTATTCATTGAGTAAACTAATACTTATCAACATTATTTTAACTTTTTTGGTCAAATAAGAAGTTGCAGGCCAATCGAGGACGAGACCAGCAGGCTCGACACAACAAAGAATCCTTTTCTAAGTCTGTTTTAAGTACATGTGCTTTTGTTGTTGAAAACTTGCTTTGATATTTTGTGTTGTAAAATATATAAATAGAGTGATCATATTACATGAAAGGTCTTCTTGTTGGTGAAAAAAACCTCGAGAAAAACCTCTCACAAACACTCTCTTCATATATACAAAATTCCTCCCAAGTTAAGTCACTCACCGGATTCCACAATCCCGTTCTAAGGCCGGAGGATAGTGGAGAAGACACTGGTGGTGGTTTGAAACCGGTTCGTGGGAAAAAAGGAATTTGAACTACAAAAGGTTAGTATTCAAACTCATTAAGTTTTAATACTTATGAACATTCTAGTTATTTACTATAATTGATGTTCTAAAAGTGCCTAAGATCTAAATCGCTTCCGCATGTGTTATATTAACACCATCATGTACCTTATCGGTTTGGTCTCGTTTCCTCTTATAGATTCATTTGCAACCAATAGGTTTTACCCCATCTGGTTGATCTACAAGTTTCCAGACTGAATTGAAGTACATTGACTCCATTTCAAGATTCATGGCTTTGATCCACTGATCTCTATCTCATCATTCATTGCCTGTTTATAGGTCAATGGATCCTCAACGTCATTATCAGGTATGATGACTTGAGTTTCTGCCAAACTCAAGTAACGATCGGGTTGAGTTATAACCCTCCCACTACGTCGAGACATTCTCAACTCATATGGAGTATGTGATTGACAAGAAGTGTTGGCTTGATCAACAACTCTTGTTGAAGGACCAGCTTGATCAACAACTCTTGTTGTTTTATCAGTAGCTTCTTTAGAAATCTCACTTAATACTAGTTTGCTACGAGGTTGACGATTTCTTACGTGGTCTTCTTCTAAGAATGTAGCGTTTGTTGATACAAACACTCTATTTTCTTGAGGGTCATAAAACAAACCACCTTTCGTCTCTTTGGGGTATCCTACGAATATACATAATTTTGAACGACGTTCTAATTTCTTGGGGTTTTGCAACAACACATATGCTGGACATCCCCAAATCCTGAAGTGATGTAAACTACCTTTACGCCCTTTCCAACACTCATAAGGTGTTTCTGAAACACTCTTAGTTGGAACCATGATCAAAATGTATGTAGCAGTCTCCACTACATATCCTCAAAACGGATCGAGTAATTAAGCAAAAATCATCATAGACCGAACCATGTCTAACAGAGTTCTATTTCTCCTTTTTGATACACCATTTTGTTGAGGCATACCTGGGGCTAAGAGTTGAGACCATATTTCATGTTCTATCATATAGTCCTGAAATCTTAAGTCCATGTACTCTCCTCCTCGATCTGATCGAAGTGTTTTAATAGTTTTACCTAATAGATTCTCAACCTCAGTCTTATACTTTTTGAATTTTTCAAGAGCTTCAGACTTGTGATGCATTAGGTAAAGATAGTCATACCTTGAATAATCATCAATAAAACTGATGAAATATTTATACCCTCCACGTGCTTTGACATTCATTGGACCATAGAGATCTGTATGCACGAGTTCTAAGGTTTCTTTGGCTCTATAACCTTTTTCAGAAAACGGCCGCTTAACCATTTCACCTTCAAGACAAGACTCACATGGAGGTAAAGAGTTGTCTTCTAACTCATTTAGAAGTCCTATTTTAACCAAACTCTCAATCATATTGAGATTAATGTGGCCTTATCTTAAGTGCCAAAGATAGGTATTAGGAGAAATCTTTTGTCGTTTATTTTGAGTTTCAGCTGTTTTAAACATCTCGGTATTTAAAATAGCTTTTGTTTCGCTCGGTTTGAACATATATTAGTTGTTTTCTAGTTTTGCAGAACAAATATGAATACCTCTTTTGAAAATGAACACTTCATTGATTTCAAAAGATACTTTATACAATTATTCTAATAAACAAGAGATAGATATTAGATTTCTTTTCATTTCAGGAACAAAAAGTACATTATTTAATATAATGAATCTATCTCCAAAAAAAAAAACTTTAAATTTCCTACTGATCTTGCTGAGACAACCTCTCTAGTTCCAACCCTAAGTGTTATCTCGCCGTCCGCAAGCATTCTCCAGGAGCTAGTTTCCTGGTAAAAAGAATAAATATGATTAGTCGCCCCTGAATCTAGTATCCAAGTTGAGTTATCATACTCTACTAAACATATTTCTACAACGAGTAAATCATATTTACCTTGTTGTGTCTTTTCGACTTTCTTCTCTACAAGGTATTTTGGGCAAATTCTCTTTCAGTGTCCGTTTTGGTTGCAATGAAAATATTTTCCTTTATCTACTTTTTGAACATTGTGTTTGCGGTTAGTAGGAATCTTATTTTTCCCTTTACACTTCTTCATCAAAACACTATTGAAGGACCAGACTTATTTTTGGAGGATGATCCTCGTAGTAATTTCTTGGAGATAGCAACATTTGCTTCTCCTGTTTGTCCCTTGTTCGTTAAGAGGGATTGATAAGTCTGTAGCTCATTGAGAAGAGCAGTCAAGTTATATTCTATTGTGTTCATTATCACATTTGTGCGGAGCTGGAAGAAGCTCTTCGGAAGAGACTCCATGATAAAACTGACTTGACTCTTCTAATCAATGAGAGCTTCATTTTCTTCTGCCACATTGAAATGGATCATCATGTCAAAGACATGTTCTCTAACTGAGGTCCCTTCTTTTATACGGCAGTTGTAAACGTATTTTATTGCATCATGTCTAAGGGAGAAAGACGGTTGTCCAAACATCCCTTTCAGAGATTCCATAATCTCTTTAGCAGTACCCATAACATTACGTTTCTTAGCCAAAACATCAGATATGCTGGCTAAAATGTACACCGGACTTTATCATTTGCCTTTGACGATCTGTTCGGTTTGCATTTGAGCTGAGGTTTGGAGGACATTCCTTAGTTAAAACAAACCTTAAATCATCAATTACAAGTATTGTGTTTAGGTTTGATTTCCAAGTTGCGTAATTGTAGCTGTTTAATTTCTCAGAAGCGAGTAATTGTACTATTGAGTTTGTCATGCTGTGATATAAAGAAAATTCTATTAGTTATTTGACTTAATCCTGTTTAATCCAATCATTTTTAGAAAATGTAATAATGTACCAAAAAATTATTAATTTGCAACGATACTTTAGTGAGTTGGAGCAACTACTATTGGGGGCAGTCAATCACTCATTCACTAAACCAAGACATTCTTGACTTAAACGATAATCCCAGAATAACTCTTGTTCCTATAGTGTTTTTAGTTATCGCTATTTTGGTCAAGAATATACTAACTCTTAGTAATTCTTCGTAAGTGTGACCCGCCATTTTAAAACCTCAGAGATCAGTTCCAACAATGCTATCGAATGAAAAAGTCAAAGTTGGGAATGGACCTAAGAAATCCTATCCATTTCTGGAGTTTGTGTTGTTTTGACTCCCATGTTACAACCCTTCGAATAGGTAGTTTCTCTAGGGCAACATGCAGGTGGAACATGGGAATCTCACGGTGCTACCTAGTGGTGGAGACCATAGGACATGTTGATATACTTCCTTCTCCCACTTACTATAAATACTTTCTCTATTCACCTTGTTATTGACTCATGCAAATACCTTCCGAATGGAGGACGCTCCCAGGGCGACACGAGGCCGAGCATGAATCTAACGGTGTGAATTTTTCAGAGAGCGTGAGAGGAAAACGATGTATCTCATATACCTTTTTCCTCCTACTATGTATTTTAGACGGTTGGGTATACTCATTAAAAACGTTGAACTGGACCCCAAAGGCAGAAAAAACACTCGAACTGCCTTTTCCATCTTCTTTGGTTCAGCTTGCTATCTCTTCAATTTTCGATCAATTACAACCTAAAATGGACTCTAATGACTCCATAAAAATTACATACCTTTCTTCACTCAGTAAAGCCCATAGACATTAGGCTTGTGACAAGAATTGCATCAAATGGAAGCATAAAAAAATGTCAAAACCAAAAACATCCACTTTAGCAACCACAATATTTCATTCATGAAATAGTACCCACCATGCTCAAATTAATGTAAATAAAGTGCCTAAAACCATGCTCTAATACCAATTGATGGTGTTAATAGAACACATGCGGAAGCAATTTGGATCTTAGGCACTCTAAGTACATCAATTATAGTAAATTAGCTAGCATGTTCAAAAGCATTAAAACTAAATGAGTTTGAATACTAACCTTTTGTCGCTCAAGTTTTTTTTTTCCTCACGAACCGGTTTCGAACCTCCACTAGTGTCTTCTCCACTATTAGACTACATCTCTTGGAACTTAAGAAGTCTTGGATGTTGTTTTTCAAACTATGCCGCTTGGAATGCATGAAGCCTTGGGCATAGGTTAGTAGACGGTATCGGAGGGAAAATCCTAAAATGCGGGTTAAGACTACGTCGCTTGGAACTCATGAAGCCATGAATACACGTTAAGACTATCGCTTGGAACACATGAACCCTTGGACACAGGATTGTTAGATGCATAGCTAGTGCCGTAAATTCTAGGGGGAGTGTCTTGAAGAACGAATCAAGAACAGAACAAGAACAAAGAAAGTATCAAGAAGAAGAGAAAGATCCAGGTCTTGAACATGGATCAAGATCCAAGTTCTAAGGACAAGAACCAAGACCCTTAAAGAACAACTGTGAATGTTTGCATAATCCACCACACCTAAATGGTGTGAAAGTTATCTTATTTATAATCAAATAAATTATAAGGATATGAAAATAGTAATAAATAGAAATAACAATAAATGGAAAGATACTTATGGTAATAAGGAAAATATTAGATATTTGCCTTATAATAAAATATCAAATATAATATATATGGTAAACTATAATTTATTACTAAATATCCTTAATAATAACCAACGTTTCATAATCCAGGGACTAAGGTACTCACGATAATCAAGATAAGAACCCCAACTCAAGAACAAGAACTGGAGAACTTAAGTACTTACACCAATAACAAGAACAAGAACAAGACAACAACAAAGAATGTGGTACCCTAGAATATTAAGGACACGATTAAGAACCTACAATTAGGCTACTTACAGAGTCTTTGTCTCATTCTTTATTCTCTACTTTTTTTAGGTAATAAGAAGTTGGTCAAGGTCGGGAGCGGACTCTGAAGTAGGTGTCATAGACAAACCTCACTCGTTATCCTCAACCCATTTGTTTTAAAATGTTTTGTGCTCGTTCCTTATTTTGTGTTTTAACTATATGTTGTGTTTTAAATACTTATGTATAAACTTTATTTTGATATTATGAAAATATAATTTTTTAAAGTCTTTTGTTTTTTTCACGAAAAATTTACCCGTCTTTTAGAACCATCACGATAGCCCAATCCTTACAGAGTGGTATTAGAGCCCAAGGTTTCTTTATGGCCTAGCTTAGGAGCACTCCCTACCGAGACCATGTATTAGCCTACCTTGATCATAATTTAGTCACTTTCCCAGATAGCCTACCCTTGTGTGTAATAAACACGAGTGTCCCTACGTGTAAAATTAGTGAGTTGTGTATGTGAGATCTTAAACATATTTAACTATTGTTTGTACAATCATGAACTAAGACGAAGGAAATGGAGGGGAGATCATGAAGCTAGGTGGAGAGAAGCACAAGTCAGAACTATTACTCGTTTGAATCAAGTTATTAGTACATCGAAAAACAGAATGGAGTGAATTGAAATAGTCTTAGGTAATCTTCAAGGAAGGGAAGTACTCTTGAATGAAAGAGTTGAAAATGAAGAAGATGAAAATGTCACTCTTTTAGTGGGACATAGTCCTAGGGGTGGGAGAGAAAGAGTCAGAAGAAGGTGTAGAGAAATTTTAGCACCGAAAAGAATTGAGAGGGAGTATGAATACGAGAGAGGAGAAGAAAGAGGAGTTGGGGGTAAAGCTTAAAATTCCAACTTTTTATGGGAGATCTGATTCAGAGGAGTATTTGCAATATGAGAGAAAAATTGATCATGTTTTCGATGGCAACAATTTCAGTGAAGAAATAAAATTGAGGCTTGTTGTGGCTGAATTTTGTGATTACACTAATATATGGTGAACATCTTAGAAAATAGAGTGGAGGAGAAATTATGAAGAACCAATTGAAATGTGGGAGGAATTGAAGACATTAATGAGAAAAGGTTACATTCCAAAGCATTATTCTCGAGTACTCAAGCAAAAACTCTAAATTCTGCAACAGGGATCCAAAAGAAGAATATTACACAAAAATTGAGTCCCTTATGAATAGAGCATACATTGATAAAGACAAAGAGGATACGATAGCTAGATTCCTCAGTGGGATTAACTGAAAACATGCTCACCAAATGGATAGGCAAGCGTACTTTGATATGCAAGAAATGTTGCACCATGCTATCAAAATCGAAGGGCAACTAGCTTGAGAGAAGGAGAACTCCAAGAGGTATGCTATTTCTAAGTCTATTACTTACAATGCTTGGAAAAAAAATGCAGATATTGAAAGGATAAATTTCAAGGTTAGAGGCAAGTACAAGATTGAAAAAATAACAAAGATGAGACATCCAAGAGTAAAGAGGGAGTGGAGGAATACAAGGAGGTAATATTAGTCGTGATTGTTCTAACAATTGAGTCATGATCATAAAGAATGGACAAGTTGTCCCACATAGTGAGGAAAGTGACCAAGATGAGCTAGTTGAAGAAAAATTGAAGAGAATGAGGAGGAATTGAAAGATTAAAAATAGGGAAAAGAATAATGAAATTGAAAAAAAAAATGAAAGAAAGTGAGTTGTTTGGCTAGAGTTGGAGAGGTTAGAAGTGCAATGTTTTCACAAAAACCCTCTTTATACTTATGTACAAGTAAGAATGTTTGGTCTCTAACGATAACAATTTTTATTTTCCTTGTATGTTTCAATCTCTTTTACAAGAATTTGAGAATTGTTTGAAGATGAAGTACCTAAAGGGCTACCTCCCATTAGAGATATCGAACATAAAATAGATTTCATTCCGGGGGCAGTCATTCCTAATAGGCCAACTATAGAGCAAACCCAACTGAGACTAAAGAAATTCAAAGGCAAGTTGGGGAGCTCATGGAGAAGGGGTATATACCAGTCTTATTGATGCCAAAGAAAGATTGAACGTGGCACATGTGCGTGGATTCTTGAGCCATCAACAAAATCACTATAAAGTATCAACGTCCTATTCCTAGGCTAGACCATATGCTTGATGAATTGCATGGTTCATATCTATTTACACAGATTGATTTGAAATCTAGATATCATTAAATTAGAAGGCATATACAAGATGAATGGAAAATAACTTTCAAAACTAAGGTTGAATTGTATGAATGACTTGTTATGCCTCTTGGGTTAATAATGCTCTTAGTACATTTATGGGCTTAATGAATCCTGTTTTGAGAGAATATTTAGGAAAGCATGTTGTTGTACAATTTGATGATATTTTAATCTATTCAAAGACTTTGTATGAGCATGTGAAGCATGTTAAAGTAAGTTTTGACTATGCTTAGGAAAGAGAAACTTTATGCTAATGTTAATAAGTGTAGTTTTTGCAAAGTTAACTTTCTTGGCTTCATAGTTGGTAAAAATGGAGTAAAATAACGTCTTGCTCTAAAGCTAAAGAAATCCTTAATTTGAAGGAAAAGAGACCGTAGATAGGATTTTGAAACTTACCCCTAATTTGAGCCCAAAACGGATTTTTTTTCAATTGGGCTTGTTCTTGAGGTTATTTCTTTTCGTTGTCTTCTATGGAAACATTCCTTGGAGGTGCGATTGGGATCGTCCTTGCTTGATGTATTCTCGTGTATCCTCGGATTGAAATTTTGAGTTTTCGTTGAAGCTCTTCAATGGCGAATTGGATTGGGGGAATGATTTCTAGGCACTTTCAGCATTGAAAGAACAAGTTTGAAGAGAAATAGTGTAGAATTGCTCTCGAATTTGGAAGAAATCTGAGAGTAGGAGACCCAAAATCTAAACGCTTATTACCTACTATTGAGAGCTCGATTCTTGTTCCAAACTATTGCCTAAACTTTCAACTTTATACGGGAAGCTTAACCGACATTGAGAGCTTCAGAATCACTACGATTTTGAGATTGAACTTTCTGGATAATCCGTAAAAAATATCTACACCGGTCCGAGGACATAGATTTTTATCCCTTTTTATTCATGGTTCTTATAACCAACAACTCTATTTTTCTATTAAACAATGTTGTCACACCATACATGACATTACTACTATGCATGAAAGAAATCGAATTCCAAAAACTAAGACCACGTTCTTTAAGACATCACCATCTTTAAGTTTCATAAAGAAATCGAGGGGAGAAATGCTCAAGGCGAATGTAAGGATTCATAATTTTATTTCTTTTAGATTTTATGTTGAGATTTTATTTTGCTGCCGTAATGAAAAGATATTATGCTATGCATTTATTCTCGATGGAAAAGGTGCATGAATTCTGACAAGTTACTACCGGCAAAATTATAAAACATTATAATTCCTATATTCAACTCTTCTCCTTCCTTGAAAACGACTTTTGCTCCCCAAACTTTTTTATGTTTTCAGAGCGTGTCTGAGAGTACGAGAAAAATCGAGAGTGTTAGCTAGAAAAACGTGTGGGTTGGTTTGCTGGGTAGTTTCTTGTTCGACGAGTTCTCGAAATCGATTGTGTTAATGTTTTAGAGGAAGAGTCGAGTGGAAGTTAGCGTCGACGTCGGAATCGTTGCGTTGAAGAAGGCAAACCGTCAAAATGTAAGGAGGAGGATGCCACGTACAATCGTCGGAAATGGAAAGGATTGTGTCGTCGGCGGCAACAACAGATCAGATTAGGGTTTTCATGAGGGTTCAGGTGAAGAAGACGTAGAATCGGGTTTGATTTTGGCATCTGAACCGGCCCATAAAACGAACGCGAGCCCTGTGCATTTTTGCTCAACACGGACGCGCACTGCAACCTTCGTCTCAGCTCTGCACACGTGCTCTCGGCTCGGCTTGGCGACTTAGTTGGTCGTCTTGGCTGTTCGGTATCACTATAATATATCGATTCCAAGGTTTTCGATCCATTCAAAGCCGTTTCTTCCCTTAGTTTTACCATATGAGGTCAGTATGATTCCTAACCGTCAAAGACAAATTGAGTTGGGAGTTTATTTTGATAAATAGCATGAGATTTAGCTAGGTTATGTTATGTAAGGTTCCTAAGTTTTTGTGTGGTTATTATAGGACGTATTTAACCATTAGGACTAGCAAGTTGTGAGTGACCCCAACAAAGACCGTCGAGATAAGTGACCTTACTGTTGGAGTTAGTTTACTACGTGTTGTATGATGGTGGGTGCCCTGTGGCCCCTGCATGCACCATGTTTTATTATGTCATATGACTATATGATGTATGAATTATGTGACTGTTTATGCTATGAAATGTAATGGGTTATGTTGACTGTTGACTGTTTATGTTATGTGAAGTTATGAATGATATGTTAGTAATATATGCCATGAAAATGTTGATCGATGCCATGTATACACGTAGTATTATTGAGTCATATCATGAGATGTTTATGCAACTGGAATGTACTTTTATGTTATGTAATATGTCATGTAATGTAAGTCATGTGAGATGCCATGTAATGTAAGAAACGTATATGCGATGTTAGCATTACTTATGTAATGCCATGTTAGATATGTTAGGGACCTCATGCATATATGTATGTCACGTGCAACGAGATTCTTCCCCTTTATGATACGAAAAAATGAATTACGAAATTTATGTTTGTCATGATATCATGTGGGTTCTTTTCTGTTCTGTGGTGTCCGGCGACGTGTAACACGTTGTGCCCGACAAAGTTAGGCCCAGGGGGTATGTATACGAGCCCGCCTGGTGGGTCCATGTACGCGTACATGGGCTGTGTGTCAAGGAGTACCACACACCTAACCCTCCCGGAATAGAAAAGTGCCCAAGGCTATGTAAATTTTATGAAAAGTTAGGTCCCTTTCATATGTTGCATGTGTTTGCATTCCTAACCTCAACAATAGAGTGACTTACTGAGTATTTCATAAAATACTCAAGCCACGTGATACCTACATTTTTCAGGTAAAGGCAAGGTGCCAATGTACGGTTGACGGCGGAGCTGAGGACACCATGGAAGTTGGAGAGGGGATATTTTTAGAAGTTTACGTTTATTTGACTGTCTTAAGTTATAGAATTGAGTATTATTTTATTTATATTTATTTTGAATTCAGTTATTGAAGGTTTATTTTCGGAGATAGGTTTATTTAGAATTTATGAATCTTTATGAAATATTTCCAAGGGTTATTTATGATGAGTTACCACGTAACAAAATAAACTTTCAACTTTATTTTCGAAGTAAAAAAAGATAACATAAAGGTTATTCTTAAACAAATTTAATGTTAAAAAAAGATACTTATTTAATAGGTTTTTCCTATCCATATTTTTTAAAAGTTTATCTGAATATTCTAGGTAACATTGCCGAAGTAAAAAAATCAAATTATTTGTGTTTACTCTATTTTTATAAAAAGAAGACAATAATGAAACCCATGTGCTACGTATTAATATATCAATGACTATTTAGATCTAAACAGTTACTTAGTGTGGCCATTCTCAACTTGTTAATACAATCTCTATTAAATACAAAGTTAATAGTGAGAAAAGAAAGAACAACAAAAGTTGTTCTCCAATGTGAGTTAGGTTGAGAATCTCAACTCGAATTTTTAGAACATGTAAATAAAATATAGATTGTCAAGACGTAGATTGTTAAAGATGGTCATACTAGACCTTTTCTCTAGGGTTGAAATGGCTACCATTTATTTAGGATGTATATTTGTAGGAATATTAGTACCACTAAATTAATTTATTAGTAGGGGTTTGGAGTTGGCTAATTTTATCCTTCCTAACTTTGTTAGTTTGTAACGCCATAAAAGTCAACCAAGTTGATTTGTTTATAACACAATTGATTTCAGAGTTTTAGTTTGTGTGTATACAACATTTGGTATTAAAGCTACAACGCAAGGCCTAATTGTCAGAAGAAGAAACTGCAGTCTTTTTTCTTGAAGAGTGAGTTGAAAGAGATTCAAAATATGGCAGCTGAAACAAATTTTGTTCAATCAACAATTCCTAAGTTTGATGGTCTCTATGATCATTGGTCTATGCTTATGGAAACTTTCTTCGTTGAAAGGAATATTGGTCCTTGGTGGAGACCGAAATCCCTACCGTAGCCAAAGGTGTATAGATTATCGAAGCACAACAAAAAACAATTGCGTACCCAAATCTGAAAGACTTGAAGGTCAAGAATTATTTTGTTCTAAGCCATTAATCGAACTATTATGGGAATGATCCTTAATAGAGATGCTGCAAAACAAATTTGGGACTCTATGAAGCAGAAATATCAGGGTTCCACAAGAGTCAAAAGAGCACAACTCTAAGCTCTTACGAAAAAGTTTGAAGTCTTACAGATGAAAGGGGGCGAGAGCGTTGATGCATATTTTGTTTGAAGTCTCACCGTTGTAAACAAGATGAAAATTCATGGCGAAACATGAAACAAATGGTGATTATTGAAAAAATCATGAGATCAATCACCTCAAGATTTGACTATGTGTAAGTGAGGAACAAGAACTAAAGGTGACATACGATAATAGATTAGGTAGAAGAGGAGGTGATCGAGCTCGTGAAGCTTTTCGAGGAAGAGGAAGAGGAAGAGGAAGAGGAAGAGGTAGACATCCATTCAACAAACGTACAGTTGCGTGTTATAAGTGTCATCAGTTAGGACACTTTAGATATGAGTGTTCTCAATGGTAAAAAGAAGCAAATTATGCTGAGCTTGAGAATGAAGAGAAATGTTGCTGATGTCATATGTGGAGCTCAATCAATCTAGGAGGGAGATGTTTGGTTCCTTGATTTGGGGTGTAGCAATCATATGTGTGCAAACAAGGAATGGTTCTCAGATTTTGACGAGAAATTCCAACAATTTGTGAAGCTTGGAAATAATTTCAAGATGGTGTTAGGAAAATGTAACATTAGATTGCAAGTTGTTGACGTCAAGGTAATCACTTATGGTTTTTATATACCTAAGTTGAAAAAAATTCTATTAAGTCTTGGACAATTCAAACAAATAGGGGTATCTATTTTGATACAACATGGAGATGTAAAATCTATCATCCCAAGAAGGGGCTTATTCTGCCAACAACAATGTCTGCAAATAGAATGTTCATATTACTTGCAAGAATCATGCGGCAAACCGCCACTTGCTTCCAAACAATTATAGAAGACAATACTCATCTTTGGCACCGTAGATATGGGCATCTAGGTTTCAAAGGTTTGAGAACATTGCTGTTGGATCGGTATGGAAACCCTAGAGGGGCGTGAATAGAGTTTTAACGGTAAAGGTGTTTAAACGTGATTAATTTTTTTTAATGATGAAAATTTTTATAAATAAGTAGAATAGGATCATTACTAGAACAAAATAATTCAAGCCAAAGCAATAATCAAGTAGAACATTGTTAAGGGTATTTAGTAATAAATTATAGTTTACCATATATATTATATTTGATATTTTATTATAAGACAAATATTAGATATTTGCCTTATTATCATAGGTATCTTTCCATTTATTGTTATTTCCATTTATTACTATTTCCATATCCTTGTAATTCATTTGATTATAAATAAGATAACTTTCACACCATTTAGATGTGGTGGATTAATCAAACATTCACATGGTATCCGAGTCCTCTCGGTTAAACAACCCCGATCTTTTCTTTTCAATGGCTTTTGAATCCTCTAATCTTCTTCTCCACCACCCCTGCTGGTTTTGACGCCGCAGGGGCAGTCTTCATGGCTGCCGTAGTCGGAGCCGATTGATTACTCTTCGGCTCAACCCTATTGACGTTCAAATCACCTTTCGTCATACTCTGTACATACAACCTCACCTTTTCCAACCCAATCGGTTTTCCCCTTGGCCAATATAGTCTCTCTCATTTTCTTTCCAATCAACCTTCATCCTTCACATAAACCCTAACATAAACCTATCAACCTTTTGTAGAGATTTACCTTCGGAATCTGGGTGCCGCACTGGCCTATTCGCCAACCAAGTTTCCGCCTCCCTTCCTGCCAAAATTAGCTTCTTCGCCCGATGAGGCGACTCTTCTGACTGCCCTTCTCGCCAAAATTGGCTCCTTCGCCCAATGTGGCGACTCTTCCGGCTTCAACATTGTGTTTGTCCCTTGCTCTAAGTTTCCCCTTCTACTTCTTGGGGTTATAAATATTTTCACCAGAGCCAAGGCAGCATCGTCGCTAAGCGACAATCCCTCTTCATGGGTTAGACATATTCTCGCGAAGCCAAGGCAGCATCGCCGCTGAGCGGCGATCCCTCTGCAAATTTTTGATGGCCAAGAACCGGGTTGTTAGCATCTTCATGAAAAGTGTTTCTCAACCTCTTTGAATTTTTCAGATTCAAGCTTCACGTTCGTTTAAATCCGAAGCTTAGCTTGCGGTGGGGTGTTAAGGATATTTAGTAATAAATTATAGTTTACCATATATATTATATTTGATATTTTATTATAAGACAAATATTAGATATTTGCCTTATTATCATAGGTATCTTTCCATTTATTGTTATTTCCATTTATTACTATTTCCATATCCTTGTAATTCATTTGATTATAAATAAGATAACTTTCACACCATTTAGATGTGGTGGATTAATCAAACATTCACAAACATGCAATAAATCACAATAATAATTTTGTAATTAAATAGGAAAGAGTTAGAGAAAATGACACCGTAATTTTATAGTGGTTCAGTCAAACTCGACCTACTCCACTCCCCAAGCGCCTCTTAGGAATTTGAATAAAGAACTTTCTCAACTCTTTCCATGGATCAGAGCCAAACCGCTACACCGCTCTTTTTACGAGTTCAAGAGCAAACTCAATCCTTACCACGACTTAGGATCAAACCGATACAAGTATTTGAGTTTGATAATAACACACCACAACTCTCTCAACGAGTAGATTTACAATTTGGGACACTCACAATTATTTTCTCACAATACAATAATAATCCCTCTCAAGAATAAGATGAAGAGAAATAAACTTGTAAGCTTAGAGAGAGCAACAAACAATGGAGACTTTGAACAAATGAGGATTGGAGAATTTATGGAAGTTGTGTGTGTAAATTGTGGGGAAGTTGATGAGTTTATATAGAGAAGAAAAGTGACAAAATGTAGGAATTAATATTGACCATTGGATTGTGTTAGGAATAATTGAAAGTGAAGATTAAAAGTAAATAAATAAGAAAATTTTATAAATTCATTTATTTAAAAATTTTAATATAATAATAATAAAAAGTTATGTGAGTAATGATCAAATGAAAATTCAAAATTTATTATAAATATAATAATATAATAATAATAAAAGCTACATGAGTAAGTACCCAAATTTAAAAATATAATAATATAATAATATGATATAGTAATAATAAAAATCGATGTGAGTAACGATTAGATTCAAATTTATATTTTGTAAAAATAATTTTATTTAGAAATATAATAATAAGAAAAACTCCACCATTTGTTACTCTTCCAACATTTTAAATGTCATACTTTGATATATTTTGATTTGTCCATCATTTTGATTTTCCTACCACATCATCATGTTGGGTATGTTGTCTCGACTTTAATTTCTTCGTTTTAGCTCTGATTTGAGTAATTGAAAAGTCGTTGTAATCGTTATTCTCAACCTTATGTGGTGGACAGTTCAAAATACTTAAAGTAGTTAATAATTAAAAGTATGTTTGTTATCATCAAAACATCAATCAATTAATTGATTGAAATTAATTAAAGTGAGATCAAGGGTCAAAAAGCCAACAATTGCAACATAAACAAATGGTGAGAGAGTTACCCCAATTGAAAACGTGGTCTAAAATATGCATTGATTGCATGGTGGGAACGCAACATAGAGATGCATTTCCAAAGAGAAGTTTATGGAGAACAACACAAAGGCTGCAACTGGTACATGCAGACATCTGTGGACCCATCAAACCTATTTCCAACAGTAATAAGAGGTATTTTATAAGTTTTATTGATGATTACAGCCGCAATGTGTGAATATATTTTCTTGCTGAAAAATCTAAAGCCTTTACTATCTTCAGGAATTTTAAAAAATCTTGTTGAGAAAGAGACTGGAGATTTTATTCGTTGTCTACGCATAGATAAAGGTGGAGAGTACACCTCTCACGAGTTCAATAGTTTTTGCAAAACTAATGGTATCAGTAGACAACTTACTGCGGCTACACTCACCAATAAAATGGTGTAGTGAGTGTAGCTGAATGCAAGAATAGAACAATCATGAACATGATTAGAAGTATATTATCAGAGAAGAAAGTTCCAAAGAATTTCTGGCCAGAAGTAGGAAACTAGACATTGCATGTGCTCAACAGAAGTCTACAGTGGTAGTGAAAGATATGACTTCAGAGGAGGCTTAGAGTGGCATAAAACCTAATACTGATTTTGGGTGCATTGACCATGTTCATGTATCAGACAGTGAGAGAAAGAAGATAGATGATAAAAAATTTCAATGTGTGCTACTAGAGATGAGTGAAGAGTCTAAAACATATAGAATCTATGATCTAGTGTCCAAAAAGATAATTGCAAGCAGAGATGTGATTTTTGAAGAAAACAAATGTTGAAATTGGGGAAAAAATAACGAAGAAGTTAGACTTGATACCCTCGAATGGAAAGATAATAATATAGAAGGAAGCGAACATGACCAACGTGAGGAAGAATTTGAAGAGGAGGTGATAGCAGAAGAAGAAGGGAAAGTTAGTATATCTTCCAATGAGCCATCTGAATCAAATTTTTCAATATCTGAAAAAAGCACACCCGAAGTGAGGAATAGAAGAGCAACATTACGAATGGAGATTATGTGAGCAAGGGAGAATTTTCTGAAGAAACTGAGCACAACAATTTAGTTTTATTAACCTCAACTACAGATTCGACTACCTTTAAAGAAGCTATTCAAAGTTCAAAATGGAGAGCTGTAATGGACTTGAAGATAGAAGCCATCAAGCGAAATGAGACTTGGGAGTTGATAGATTTTCCTAGAGGAATGAAGATGTTTGGATAAAGTGGGTTTTCAAAATCAAACTCAACGAAAATGGCGAAGTTGACAAGTATAAGGCTACGTTGGAAGCAAAAGGTTATGCACAACAACATGGTATAGACTATACCAAGGCATTTGTACCTGTGGGTAGGTGGGATACTATTCGAATGATAATTACTTTAGCAGCTCGGAATAGTTGGAAAGTGTATCAGCTTGACGTGAAAAGTGCTTTTTTATATGGAGAGTTATAAGAAGTCGTCTTTGTCGAGCAACCACAAGGTTATGAGAAAAAATGTCAAGAATACAAGGTATACAAATTAAAGAAGACATTATATGGCCTTAAACAAGTCTTATGTGGAAGATTTAGTCGACTTAAAGCCCATTTCGTCATAGAAGGATTTGAGAGGTGCAACTGTGACCCTACTCTATTCATACAAACAAGAGATAGAGGTAAAATTTTGATTGTTAGTCCATATGTTGACGATCTAATTTTTATTGGTAATGATGAGAGCATATTTGTTAAGTTCAAGAATTCTATGAAACTTCAATTTGAAATGACTGATTTGAGAACAAATGAAATATTTTCTAAGTGTAGAGATTTTACAAAATCCTGAAGACATTTATATTAGTTAGAGAAAGTATGCCAAAGATGTTTTGGTCAAGTTTATGATGAAAAAAGTAATAGTATGAAAAACCATGTTGTTCCTCGGGTTAGGCTAACAAAGGATGAATTTAATGTATCTTATTGCAACAAGGTTGGATTTAATGTATGTAGTGTCTCTCATTAGTATATTTATGGCAAATTCATCAGAGCTGCATTTGCAAGCTGCAAAAAGGGTGTTGAGATACTTAAAAGGTATTATAGATTTGGGAGTTCTTTATCAGAAAACGGGTAATGGAGAGTTGATAGCATATACTGACCGTGATTTTGCAGGAGATATATATGACAGGAAAAACACTTCTGGTTATGTGTTCTTACTCAGTGATGGAACTATGTCTTGGTCCTCCAAAAAACAACTTGTAGTTACTTTGTCTACTACTGAAGCAGAAATTGTGGCAGCTTCCTCTTGTGCTTGTCAAGGGGTGTGGATGAGGAGAGTTTATGAAAAACAATGTTATTTGATAACAGTTTCACTGTTAAGCTATCCAAGAATTCAATCATTCATGGACGTAGTAAATACATTGATGTGAGGTTTCATTTCCTGCGTGATTTGACCAGAGATGAAGTTATTGAGCTGAAGCATTGTGTCACAACTAATGAAGCTGGACGCGTTCATAAAACTACATGAGTCAATGAGTATGTCTGTAGTAAAGTTATGAGTTTGTTAGAATCTTAAGACCACATTCAAGTATTCCAAGAATTGAACTCAAGACCTCAGAGTCATACCAATATGACAATTTTTTTTTTTATTTTTAATATATTAATATTTCATTCATTTATTCGATTTGGATAATAATGAAATTCATGTGCAAGTAGTATTATCAATTTTAAATCGATGCAAAGTTTGATTATTTCAAAATTATTTATACGAATAGATGTAATAAAAATAGAGAACAGGAAAAATAGTTGAAGTTATTACATAATGTAAGTTTTAGTTTGATAGTTTCAGTTTAGTCACACATCTTGAACATAAAAGTAAAACTATTGGTGCTTATGGTCCACGTTGGATTACTTTTATGTTGTATGAATGACAAGTGTCTTGTAGCCCTTGTTAATATGTGTTGTTCTATGTGACACTTTATATTATGATATGAATGATACTATGTTGTGAATCTACGTTGTGATATGGATGATAATGCATGAACCTCCATATATTACACCATGCATATTAGGTTAACATGTTCACGCTGTGCCTATGAGTCATTGACAAGTCATGTAGATTAACCATAAAAGATATGTTCAGTATACGAATGCATGTCTCATAGGAACATTATGTCGTAAAAAGAATGGATGGATGATTTGCATCATAACTATATATCATGATTCGAAACTGTGAGACCTCATGCATTTTGCATGTCACATGTATTGAGATACTTCCTTGTTATGATTAGTACACATGTGTACACTTCCTTATTCTGAACATGATGATATTATGCAACACATCAAACTTTACTCGAACTTGAAGTAGAGAATAAGGTCATGATGTCTTATGAAAAGATAGGCACCATGATTGTATGTGATTGCATTTTTTGACCTAAACACCCGGTGGAAGAAATGAAAATTATGATGAGTTGTGAGAATTCTCAGGAATCCAATTGTTCATGCAAGATTGAAGAAAAATACTTCACTCATTTAATTTAGAAACATGAAATGTTGTTCCTCCGTGCTTAATTTGAGATATCTTTCACTTATATTTTAGACACTTTCCAAACAAATGTTTCATAAAATTATGGAAGTAAAAGAAAGTTTATGATTGATTTTGATATTGTTATATAAATGCCTATTATTTCTTTTACCGTAGAGAACTTGAAATTGGTCCTCAAATTTGAATCTAACACTTGATGGCTTTGATATTGGTCATCACAATCAACCATCCTAAGTATTTAGGAGTAATTTAATAAAAAATTTAATAGATGATCTATGTAGTTCAATGGTGAGAATTCTATGTTGTGGTCGTGAAGACTTGACCAATGTGTGGCTGTAGATTAGTGATGAGAATTCCATGTTTTACCCAAATACACTCATTTGAGCTTCAGTGTACATGTTTTTATTTTTCATAATTATTTTAACTCAAATTTGTTTTGAGGACTATTAAACAATGAAAACCATGCATCTTTCATCACCACATCCACCAGAAAGACATGTTCCCTTTTTTGGCCAAAAAAACCTTGAAAGAAGCATGCCCTAATTTGCTCTAAAAGTTGCACCAAAACAATGCTGTTCGAGAAGAATTCTCCCTAAAGTCCCGATTGAATTAGGTTCGTGGTTTGATGATATGCAACCCTAAATTCATAGCCAATCCAGAATTTTAGGTTAGATACCCACACACTAAAATAAATATATACATATAGATTTTAAGGAATATATGAAAATAAAAACATTAAAAACATTATGTCAAAATTAGATAGTTTAATTTTTTATTTTCTAAATTTCAAAACTTAAAATATAAAGACCAATACCACTGAGACTCAACCTAAAATATTATAAATATTATGTTTTCTGCTACTAACCTAAATTTTCGTTTTTGAATTCTCCCCTGTCACGTTCCATGCTTCATGTCATTCTCATTTTAAATTTATGTTTCATACATATTCCTATTGGGATTATGATTCCAAGCAGTTTACCGTATTCCATGTCATACAATTCATGTTGTATACACACAATTTAAGAGGCCTAACATAACGTTCTATGCTTTTAACATAACATTTCATCATACCATGACATATTGCATTACAATGTATCATATAATAAAAGAGTCATAACGTAAACACTTCATAGTCATATCGTTCTCTAACTTATCATAGCCTTAACGTTCTTATACCTATCACAGACATATCATTACGTGAACGTACCTTAGTTATCTCATCACAAGGACTTAACCTAACGCTATCGTTCTATCAATCTATCATAAAGCTATCCCTTTCTACCCGTAGCCTAACCGTATTCTTCCATCAATCTCTCTTATCCATATCACTCTGGTATGTAACCTAACCTTAACGTTTCATGAACGTATTTTACTCCTATCGTTACATTTCGTTTTGTGCATCCTTCTCGTATCCTATCTCAAACATATCATTGGACTCATCGTACCGTAATTATTATCAAACAATTCACATATTGTATCATATACATAACAAATAAGGAGTATATCGATCCACAGACAATTCACACATATCAATATATATGACACGTGCAAAACCATGGGGCACATGTCAACAACAAATATAACCATGTCGATAGTCCTTTGAAATTCAAGTCAACCTATATGAACTCATGACATCAGTTTCAAGTTTTAACTCTATACAATTATTTTCCTAATTTACATTGGCCATCTCAAAATTCTGATATTTTTTGTTATACAAAATTTAAAGGAGCTCACTGCCCTCTCATATTTCCTAGTGTTAAATACTGTTCAACAAATCTTTCATCGATCTCCCTCCCCCTCTCTCTCTCATTATTTTCATTTTGTAAATAGGTTTTTCAATTGTGTAAATAGATAATAGATATTACTGGCCAATTTTAAGTCCATTGTTTGGCTACGATCTTTTAGTTTATAGATTTGCCAATCTAATCTTATAACCTTATTTCGGATAACTTAAAATGCTAACAAAAATCTAATCAATTGTATATGGGATCCGATTATTACTGTTAAAGATATGAAAGAAGATTTGATCCTAAATTAATTTCTTATAACCATAACTATAAAAGAAAATAAAATTTGAGATAGGGTTTTACTGTAATAACTGACAAAAATCTCTAAATCTCCAATCTTGCTTATTGCTTATGTTGAAAGCCATTTTACTTCTTCTCAAATATGACCATTATTTTTTCTCTTTTATTCATTTTTTGCAGTTGGGTTAAGGATGGGTGAGGAGTGATAATTGTGGGAAGGGATGAGAGGTTAGTGGAAAGAGATGGAGAACTTTTTTTTTTAATTTTAATTTTAATTTTAATTCATTAATTAATTTATTGTTATAATTATTTTAACTTTTTTTTATTTGTTTATTTGTTTATTTATTTTTGGGCTATTACACTCAACCTTACCAACAGGTTCTTTTTTGGCATATTTTTGTTAGGACTGCACAATATCTCACATTTATATTAAAACAAATAATATAAAACAAATACTAGGAGAGAGAAAATCAAAAAATAATATGTCTTATATATTTATATTGATGACTTCGAATATAAATACAAAAAATTCACAAAATACATCTTTAAAATGGTAGATATGGTTCTATTTACTATATGTATTTTTATTATGTATAACAATCTACCGTATATAATGATTTACATTCATTACTATACATTAGATGTTTATTATATATGACCATTTAGAATAACTGTCATTTAACTATAGTCTTACTATGTGTAGCGAGTCATTGAGTAAGTTATAAATAAGCAACCGACTAAAACATTCATATAAGTTTTTTAATAAAAAGGAAGTTTTCATTTAAGTTCTCCCACGATGAATTTAAAAAGTAATTTTCATTGAATTCAAACGTGCTTGTAAGGAAATAAATTTAAACAAAGAAAGTAGTGACAACATTAGAAATAACAATGCATGACAGTCCTACTTTTCCATTAGTGTCGATGCCAGTATTTCCAGTTCTAAAGATTTTGGAGGTTATATTGTTTATAGTGATGCCTTCAAGAAAGAGTTCAAGTGTGTGTGGATACAACATTGGAAGGTCATAGCCTATACATCTCGTTAGTTAAAGGACATGCATCTCGTCAGTTATATTGGAATTGATCATAATGTTTAGCTAAGTTAAGTTATTAGTAGGTCCTAAGCATGTTATATTAATTGTTATAGGTAAGAGTTAGACGTTCGATAATTGTTTCGAGGTGTCTATCAAATTGTTAATGACTTTGGCCAAGATCGACCAAGTGACCTTATTGTTTGAGTTAGGTTATTGTTTGATCTATGATGGTTCATGTCATGTGGCTTATACATGTACCATAAATATGTGTTATGCTTATGTTATGAGATGTTTATGTATCTTTGTATTGATATGAGACGTACGTCACGTATGCATGTAAACCCATTACACTACTTTTATGAAAGGAAAAAAAAAAAGAAAGATATTAACTGTTATGTTATGAAATGGAAATTATGGAACCTTATGCATGTTTGTATATCATATGCATTGAGATACTTTTTCATTATTTTATATTAGTACGGGCGTGTACGTTCGATATTTATAATCGCCATGATATCATGCTAGCATTTTTTTTTTTTGTGAAATGTGGTTGTTGAACACAACTCTCTTGGAAAAATTATGCACTCTTTATTAAGACCAATCGAAAAGAGAATATAAGACATTATGTAGAATACTACTAGTTTTTGGATCTTTTAGATGAAGACCTTAGTTAGAGTAGAAGGGTATTTATACTACAGTTGCGCAATCTAGACTTAACAAATCTAAATCTAGATATCTCTCCTAAAATATCTAGTCTCTCTCCTAAAATATCTGGTCTCTCTCCTAAAATATCTGGTCTCTCTCTTAAAATATCTGGTTTCTCCCCTAAAATATATAGGTCTCTCTCCCTAAGTCTCTCCCTTAAAATAACTAGCTCTCTCTCCCCTAAAATATCTACATATCTAAGTCTCTCTCCCCTAAAATATAGCGGTATCTAGTCTCTCTCCTCTAAAATATTAAGTTATCTAGTCTCTCTCCTCTTAAAATATGTCTTTCTTTTAAAATATCTAATATCTAGGTGTCTCTCCTAAATTATCTAAAATATCTAAAATATCTAGGTCTCTCCTAAAATATCCAGGTATCTATGTCTTTCTTTTAAAATATCTAATATCTAGGTGTCTCTCCTAAATTATCTAAAATATCTAGGCCTCTCCTAAAATATCCAGGTATCTAGGTCTCTCTCCTAAAATATCTAGGTATCTAGGTATCTCTTCTAAAATATATAGGTATCTAGGTCTCTCTTCTAAAATATATAGGTCTCTCTCCTCAAATATCTAGGTCTATCTCCTAAAATATCTAGGTCTATCTCCTAAAATATCTAGGTTTCTCTCCTAAATTAATCTAGGTTTCTCTCCCTAACTCTCCCTCTTCTAAAATATAAGTCTCCCTTCCCTAAAATATCTACGTATCTAAGTCTCTCTCCCCTCAAATATACAAGTATCTACTTCTCTCTACTAAAATATCTAAAATATCTAGGTCTTTCTCCTAAAATATCTATATATCTAGGTCTCTCCCCTAAAACTCCTAAAATATCTATGTATCTAGGTCTCTCCCCTAAAATATCTAGGTATGTCTCTCCCCTAAAATATCTAGGTATCTAGGTCTCTTTCCTAAATAGGTCTCTCCTAAAATATGTAAGTATCTCTCCTAAAATATGGAGGTCTCTCTCGTATCTCTCCTAAAATATCTGGCTATCTCTCCCCTAAAATATCTAGGTCTCTCTCCTAAAATATCTACCATTTCTCCTAAAATATTCTCTTAAAATAGGTAGGTCTCTCTCCTAAAATATCTAGGTCTCGCTTCTAAAATATATGTAAGTCTCTCTCCTAAAATATATTCCCTTATAATATATATGTAAATCTCTATATGTAGGTCTCTGTCCTAAAATATATGCAGGTCCCTCTCCTATAATATATGTAGGTCTCTCTTATATCTCCTAAAATATCAACAATCTCCCCTAAAATATCAATATCTCTCCTAAAATATCTAGGTCTCTCTCCTAGTCTCTCTCATAAAATATAGGTGTCTCTCATAAAATATAGGTCTCACTCTTAAGTAGGTAGGTCTCTCTTCTAAATAGGTAGGTCTCCCTCCTAAAATAGGGAGGTCTCTCGTAAAATAGGTAGGTCTCTCTACTAGGTAAATCTCTTTCCAAAAATAAATATGTAGAACTTTCCTTTCTCCTAAAATATATGGGTCTCTCTCCTAAAATAGAGGTAGGTCTCTCTCCTAAAATAACTAAGTCTCTCAGAATAGGTAGGTCTCTCTCCTAGGTAGATCTCTTTCCAAAAATAAATATGTAGAACTCTTCCTATCTCTCCTAAAATATCTAGGTCTCTCTTAAAATATCTACTCTCTCCTAATTCTCTTCATTCTCTATTCTAAAATAGGTAGATCTCTCTTCTAAAATAGGTAGGTCATCCTCCTAAAATAGGTAGGTTTCTCTCCTAAAATAAATATGTAGATCTCTCTCCTATCTCTTCGAAAATATCTAGGTCTCTCCCTAAAATATCTAGTTCTTTCTCTTTCTATCTCTCTTAAAATATTTGTCTCTCTCCTAACATACCTAGGTCTATCTTCTAAAATAGGTAGATCTCTCTCCTAAAATTAAAATAGAGAGGTCTCCCTCCTAAAATATCTACTATCTCTCCTAATTCTCATAATTCTCTCTCCTAAAATAGCTAGATCTCTTCCCTATAAAATAGGTACGTCTTCCTCCTAAAATAGGTAGGTTTCTCTCTTAAAATAAATATGTAGATCTCTCTTATTTCTCCTAAAATATCTAGGTCTCTCTCCTACAATATCTAGGTCTTTGTCCTAAATATAGGTTTCTCCCCTAAAATCTAAAATATGGTCTTCCTCCTAAAATAGGTAGGTTTCCCTCCTAAAATAAATATGTAGATCTCTCTTATCTCTCCTAAAATATCTAGGTCTCTCTCCTACAATATCTAGATCTTTCTCCTAAAATATAGGTCTCTCTCCTAAAATAGTAGGTCTTCTTCCTAAAATAGAAAGGTCTTCTTCCTAAAATAGATAGGTCTCTCTCCTAAAATAGGTAGGTCTCTCTCCTAAAATAGGTAGGTCTCATTCACTCCACCATGTTTAGCTGACTACACCATGTTTAGCTGACAGCGAAAACTCTCATGTTTGTCAGTATTCAACTCTTTTGTAAACAAGTCTGCTAGGCGAATAGGTCTCTCTCCTAATATATCTAGGTCTCTCTCTCCTAAAATAGGTAGGTCTCTCTCCTAAAATATGTATGTAGTTCTCTCAACTAAAATATGTATGTAAGTCTCTCTCTCAAAATATGTAGTCTCTGTCCTAAAATATGTAGGTCTCTCAATTAAAATAGGTAATATAGGTCTCTCTCCTAAAATAGGTAGGTGTCTTTCTCCTAGAATAGATTTTAGATCTCTCTCCTATCTCTCCGAAAATATCTAGGTCGATCTTCTAAAATATATAGGTCTCTCTCCTAAAATATGTAGGTTTCTCTCATATCTCTCCTAAAAAATCTAGGTCCCTCTCCTAATGGTCTCTCTCCTAAAATATCTAGGTCTCTCTTCTAAAATATGTAGATCTCTCTTAAAATATCTAGGTCTCTTTCCAAAACTATGTATGTCTCTCTCCTAAAATATATGTATGTCTCTCTCCTAAAATATATGTAGGTCTCTCTCCTAAAATATATGTACGTCTCTCTCCTAAAATATATGTAGGTCTCTCTCCTAAAATATAGGTCTCTCTCATAAAAATAGGTAGAGACAAATATGTAGGTCTCTCTCCTACAAATAGGTAGAGACAAATATGTAGTCTCTTCCTAAAATATATGTAGGTCTCCCTCCTAAAATATATGTAGGTCTTTCTCCTTCAATATATGTAGGTCTCTCTTCTAAAATATATGTAGCTCTCTCTCCTAAAATATATGTAGCTCTCTCCTAAAATATATGTAGGTCTCTCCTAAAATATATGTAGGTCTCTCCTAAAATAGGTAGATCCCTCTCATTGCTCCATGTTGAGCTGACAGCTAAAACTCTCATGTTTGTCAATATTCAGTCCTTTTGTAAACAAGTATGCTAGGCGAATCTGCTAGGCAAATTGTAGATTGATGGTTTCAATGGAGGGGTATTGGAGACTTAATTTTCTGATGTCAATCTTCCATCAAAAGTTTTAACCACACCATGTTGAGCTGACAACGAAAACTCTCATGTTTGTTAGTATTCAGCCTTTTGTAAACATGTCTGCTAGGCGAATCTGCTAGGAAAATTGTAGATTGATTGTTGCAATGGAGTGGTATTGATACTTAATTTTCTGGTGCCAATCATCCATCAAAAGTTTTAACCATGTATTTTCCTGAGCTGCTCCAGTTGCTGCTCTGTACTTTGCTTCTCTAATTGGCAATGATACTGTTGGTTGTCTTTTGTTACACCAAAAAATTATTCTTGAACCGAGATTGAACACATACCTCAGATGGATCAATCGTGAGATACAAAGCTCAGACTAAAGAGGGCTCTGATACAAAGTTAGATGAACACGCTCTCCACAATTATATGATATTGTCCACTTTGAGCATAAGCTCTCATGATTTTGCTTTCGGCTTCCCCAAAAGGTCTCATACCAATGGAGAGTGTATTCTTTGACTATAAACCCATGACCATTCACTAAATTAACTAATGTGGGACACTTTCATCCAACACCTCCTCCCC
>NW_019272092.1:298558-302401 GCF_002738345.1 Cucurbita maxima | reverse complement strand
GACTCCTTTGGAGTCTTAGTCATTTTTTACTGCCTTCGAGGAGGCTTGACTCCTTTTTCTTTTTGGAGTCCTTTGTTCGACATTCGAGGATTTGCCTATCTATTGACACGACTAAGTTTAGGGCATGACTATTGTTGAACATAACTCTCTGTGGGAAACACTCACACTCTTTATTAAGACCAATCGATAAGAGAATACAAGACTCTGTAGAATACTACTAGTTTTTGGATTTCTTATATGAAGACCTCGGTAGGGTGGATGGGTCTTTAAATTAGAGCCTATGCAATCTAGACCTAACCAATCTAAATCTAGACTTAACAAATCTAAATCTTCTTCCTAAAATATCTAGATCTCTCCTAAAACATCTAGATCTCTTCCTCCTAAAATCTATAGATATCTTTCCTAAAATCTCTACTAAAATAAATATACAATGAGCTCTTACAATTATTGGGCTTGACTTTATTGGGCTAGTGATGATATTTCAACAGTGGTGACCAATAATGTGTTGTGCCGGACCAAGTCAAGCCCAAGGGTACGATACGAGCCCACCCTGTGGGCCCGTGTGCATGGACGTAGGCCGTGTATGAAGAAGTACCTTGCATCTAATCCTTCCCGAAACTATAAGAGCCCAACGCCATGTTATGTTTATAAAAGATAGGCCTCACTCATATATTGCATGTGTTTACATATCAAACTTCAACAGTTGGGTCACTTACCCAGTATTTTATAAAATACTCAAGACAGGTACTAACTCAATCTCTTCGGTAAAGGTAAAGATCCTATGAACATCAGAAGGTGAACGTTGTGTAGTCCATGGAAGTCAAAATAGACAATAATAGGAAAATTGAATTTTTTTGAATGTTTTGAATTTTAAATTAGTACCTGATAGGACATATTTGATTTTAGTCAATTTTGTTAGGTGTTTGTGTAAAGCTTGATTTTCCTTTAAAATGGTTGAATTTTAAGTTAATATATGTCTATTATGAATTTTCGCATTTATGATTTAAGCAGGCATGAGTTGACGTCACTAATTAGCTTAAGAAACTTAGGGGTGGTACATTTTATGTTATGATATGAATGATATATATGTTATGAATCTACGTTGTGATATGAATGATATATAATGCTTGAACCTTCACATATTACACCACGCGTATTATGTTAACATGTTCACGTTGTGCCTATGGGACATTGATAAACCATGTATATTAACCAACCATAAAAGATTTGTCCAGCATACGTATGTATTTCTAATAGGAATGCTATGTCATGAAAAATAAAATGGATGTATGATTTGCATCATAACTATGTATCATGATTCGAAACTATAGAACCTCATTCATTTCGCATGTCACATGCATCGAAAGACTTTCTCCTTATGATTAGTACACATAATGTGCACTTTCTTATTATGTACACTATGATATTATGCATGCTCCTTTCCCTTTGTGGTTTCTGGCACCGTTAGTGTTCGCTAACTTGCCATCAGAGCCTTGAGGTATGTATACGAGCTCACTTAATGGGTCCATGTGCGCATGTGTGTTTCGTAAAGAGAAAAGTACTACACATCAAACCTTACTCGAACTTGAAGTAGAGAATAAGGTCAGGATGTCTTAAGAAAAGATAGATTCCATCATGATTGTATGTGATTGCATTTTTTAACCTGAATAGTGGGATTACTTACTAAGTATTTTTAAATACTCAAGTCACGTGCTATTTCTTTTTTAGGTAAAGGTAAGCAAATAATGTATGAATGACGATGTCACTGTGGAGACCATGGAAGTGAAGTCAAGGTAGTTGCATTTGCATTTGATATAGCAGCCCTTAGATTTAATAAGTGTGTTGCATTATTTTAAATTATTGTATTTTGATTTCGATATTTGTTGGTTTGAACGGTAATCTTTGAGTCCATAGCATTGTTTTAGCAAATTATTTTAAAGGGTTTCTGCATTTGGTAGTCATGACATGCATGTCGTAGAGACCTTATTTTTTAATGAAAAATTAGAGTCGTTTGACAATAAGTAATCAATTGTACTCGATATATAATCTAAATTTTTTTAATTTTCGTACTCATTTAAAATGCATTTTAAGTACATCAATTGATAAACTTTAATGATATAATAAATTAGATATATTTTATGGTGTATCAAATTGTTTATGTAATAGTTAAAAATAAAAATAAAAGTCCCAGTGGAAGGAATGAAAATCATGACGACTTGTGAGAATTCTCATGAATCCAAACAAAAGTCCATGCAAGATTGAAGAAAAATACTTCACTCATTTAATTTAGGTCCATGATATGTCATTCCTCCCAACTTAATTTGAGACACTTTTCACTTATATTTTAGACACTTTCCTAGCAAATGCTTCATAAACGTGTGGGATTAAAATAAAGTTTAGGAAGACATTAATATTCATTTTGAGATTTGTTTTACCTAGAGAGACTGAAATTGGTCATTGCTTCATTTAAGGGTGTAATGCCTCTAAGAATTTGACCTAGATATAGAATTTGAATCTAACTAGCAACGGTCTTGATATTGCCCATCAAAATCAACCACCAGAATTTAATTCAAAGTATTTAGAGTAACTTAATAACAAATTTAAAAGATAACCTCAAGTAGTTGTAGTTTAATGGTGAAAATTTTATGTTATGGTCGTGAAAACTTAGTCAATAAGTAGCTATAGTTTAGTGGTAAGAATTTCATGATTTAGCAATGGAGATTTGAGCCCAAATCCCAGACACCACAATAATTTTACTCTCATTTACGCGGGAGTCGTACACGTTTTCATTTTCTATAATTATTTTACCTTTTGCGTTTTGTTCACATAGTAAATAACGGAAACAACTTTATTTTCTTTGTTGGTCTCAGAAAGGTTTATTCCACAAAAGCAATAAAGATGCGACATTTAATCCACTAACTTAGATCATTATTTAATAAGGTGGAGAACAACCTTCCCATCCGTGCAAGAACTCAAATTTATTTAAAGGATTATTAAACAATGAAAAGCCATTATTATTTGTCAACCATATGCATATTTCATTATCCTATCGATCAGAAAGTCATGTTCCCTTTTCAGACCAGAAAACTTCAAATGAGGCATGCCCTAATTTTCTCTCAAAGTCACACCAAAACAATGTGGTTTGAAAAAAATTCTCCTTAAAGTCCCAATAGAATTGGGTTCCTGGATTGACGATATGCACGCCTAAGTCCATAGCAAATCCGAAATTTTAGGTTAGATACACCCAAACTAAGATAAATATATACATATAAATTTTAAGAAGTATGCTAAAATAAAAACATTAAATACGAAAATAAAACCATTAAAAACCTAATAAATATTATGTAAAAATTAAATAGTTTAATTTTTTGTTTTTTAAATTTCAAAACTTAAAATAAAAACGTGAATTTCATCAAAATCTTGGTCTTTAGATTTGTAATGAGTCTCAAGAGGTGAACTTGAAGTATGGTTCCAAATCACCGCTTCCCACTTTGTCAATGGAATGAAGGATGGTTCCAAATCACCACTCCCCACTTTATTGAAGGTTTTCATTTTTAGTTTCACTCTTTTGAAATTCTACTTAATTTCTTAAGCAATTTATTTCTACTCTCTATCATATGAATTTTTACTCGTATTCTTAATACAGTAAGAATAAACTACGTAAAAAAAGTAAATAGATATACAACAATTATATTGTTTGAGTTTGTAGGCAAAGGCCAAAACGAAAACACAAACAACAAAAGACTTGAGAATTTGCATGATCTTCATTTCTTCAATGGTGTTGCGACTTATTTTTATTTACATAAAAATAAAAAATAGGAGAGAGAAAATGCAAGAATAAAT
>NW_019272092.1:296688-298548 GCF_002738345.1 Cucurbita maxima | reverse complement strand
AAATTAGAGTCGTTTGACAATAAGTAATCAATTGTACTCGATATATAATCTAAATTTTTTTAATTTTCGTACTCATTTAAAATGCATTTTAAGTACATCAATTGATAAACTTTAATGATATAATAAATTAGATATATTTTATGGTGTATCAAATTGTTTATGTAATAGTTAAAAATAAAAATAAAAGTCCCAGTGGAAGGAATGAAAATCATGACGACTTGTGAGAATTCTCATGAATCCAAACAAAAGTCCATGCAAGATTGAAGAAAAATACTTCACTCATTTAATTTAGGTCCATGATATGTCATTCCTCCCAACTTAATTTGAGACACTTTTCACTTATATTTTAGACACTTTCCTAGCAAATGCTTCATAAACGTGTGGGATTAAAATAAAGTTTAGGAAGACATTAATATTCATTTTGAGATTTGTTTTACCTAGAGAGACTGAAATTGGTCATTGCTTCATTTAAGGGTGTAATGCCTCTAAGAATTTGACCTAGATATAGAATTTGAATCTAACTAGCAACGGTCTTGATATTGCCCATCAAAATCAACCACCAGAATTTAATTCAAAGTATTTAGAGTAACTTAATAACAAATTTAAAAGATAACCTCAAGTAGTTGTAGTTTAATGGTGAAAATTTTATGTTATGGTCGTGAAAACTTAGTCAATAAGTAGCTATAGTTTAGTGGTAAGAATTTCATGATTTAGCAATGGAGATTTGAGCCCAAATCCCAGACACCACAATAATTTTACTCTCATTTACGCGGGAGTCGTACACGTTTTCATTTTCTATAATTATTTTACCTTTTGCGTTTTGTTCACATAGTAAATAACGGAAACAACTTTATTTTCTTTGTTGGTCTCAGAAAGGTTTATTCCACAAAAGCAATAAAGATGCGACATTTAATCCACTAACTTAGATCATTATTTAATAAGGTGGAGAACAACCTTCCCATCCGTGCAAGAACTCAAATTTATTTAAAGGATTATTAAACAATGAAAAGCCATTATTATTTGTCAACCATATGCATATTTCATTATCCTATCGATCAGAAAGTCATGTTCCCTTTTCAGACCAGAAAACTTCAAATGAGGCATGCCCTAATTTTCTCTCAAAGTCACACCAAAACAATGTGGTTTGAAAAAAATTCTCCTTAAAGTCCCAATAGAATTGGGTTCCTGGATTGACGATATGCACGCCTAAGTCCATAGCAAATCCGAAATTTTAGGTTAGATACACCCAAACTAAGATAAATATATACATATAAATTTTAAGAAGTATGCTAAAATAAAAACATTAAATACGAAAATAAAACCATTAAAAACCTAATAAATATTATGTAAAAATTAAATAGTTTAATTTTTTGTTTTTTAAATTTCAAAACTTAAAATAAAAACGTGAATTTCATCAAAATCTTGGTCTTTAGATTTGTAATGAGTCTCAAGAGGTGAACTTGAAGTATGGTTCCAAATCACCGCTTCCCACTTTGTCAATGGAATGAAGGATGGTTCCAAATCACCACTCCCCACTTTATTGAAGGTTTTCATTTTTAGTTTCACTCTTTTGAAATTCTACTTAATTTCTTAAGCAATTTATTTCTACTCTCTATCATATGAATTTTTACTCGTATTCTTAATACAGTAAGAATAAACTACGTAAAAAAAGTAAATAGATATACAACAATTATATTGTTTGAGTTTGTAGGCAAAGGCCAAAACGAAAACACAAACAACAAAAGACTTGAGAATTTGCATGATCTTCATTTCTTCAATGGTGTTGCGACTTATTTTTATTTACATAAAAATAAAAAATAGGAGAGAGAAAATGCAAGAATAAATAATTTACAGGATTGT
>NW_019272092.1:237103-296678 GCF_002738345.1 Cucurbita maxima | reverse complement strand
GGATTGTTTATTATATAATCCTTTACAATAAATGTTATTTAATTATTGTAGTCATGATCGAGAGCCCAATAACTCTTCATCTTGGATCCAAATTGATGTTCTAAAAGTGCCTAAGATCCAAATTGCTTCCGCATGTGTTATATTAACACCATCAATGATGACGGTAGCAACTTTAGACTAATAGACATCTAGGGTCGTTACCATTGGTATCAGAGCTCTAGGTTATAGATTCGGTAGACTTGCCTACGAGATAGTCTTGGCACATTCCATGGTTTAAACATCGATGTCCTGTCACCGTCAAGTATGTCTTGTATAAGATAAGAAAAAGAAATGTTTTTAATTGAAGGTACTTTTTTTGTTTACTAATATTGAAGGTAATTTAGTATCAAATATGTTGAGCTCTAACTATATGATTTATGGTAGCATTATGCTCCACCTAGTTGTATTTTTATGAATATGTCATGTTTGCTAAATTATATGTTGTGATTATAATGTGATATGATGCATTTTATATTAGAGAGATATAGAATAGTAGGGAAGACACTAGTGGTGGTTCGAAACCGTTCGTGAGGAAAAAGAAATTTGAACTACAAAAGGTTAGTATTCAAACTCATTGAGTTTTAATGCTTTTGAACATGCTAGCTAATTTACTATAATTGATGCACATAGAGTGCCTAAGAACCAAATTGCTTCTGTGTGTTATAATAACACCATCAAAATGAACCTAAACTGAAAACATAATTTATGAACAAAGGAAATAAAAAGGTATTTAAAAAGAGAGAAGACCCAAAAAGTAGCAAATTCCCTCAATACTGAATATGGATGCCATTGAGCACGAGAAAAACACAAAAAATTGAAGAAATGGGGAAGAAGAAATATAAGGGAGATGGGGGGGCTTTGGAGGCTTCAAAGGGTGGGCAAAAATATCTCTAGATGCACTAAATTTTGTCATGTAGCATACATTGGCTAACAAAATAAGCAAGCGTCGGAAAATCTATCAATTCTTTTCGATGATTGTCAATTTAGTTGATCTTGTCCATAAAATTCCGTGCTTTCAAAGAGATTTTTTCTAACCATGGTAAACAAAATATTGATTCTCATGTTTGCTGCATTTCCATTTATCATAAAACAAATTATCGAAAGATTTAGAATATGAGTATTGTAGTCTACTAATTCTGGCAGAGTTCTTGACCAACGCGGTGTGTACTAAGTTAGGAACAATGAGTATTTCTGACCTTTGGTATATGATGTTACATGCTGCTAAAGAAATTAGTAGACAGACTGTAGTTGATTGAAAGTGAGTCTTACATACTAGTCCTAAAATTCTAAATAACCATATAGAAGTAACCTAAGCAGACATAGTTGAAATACCTTTGCAACAGCCCAAAAAAAAAAAAAATAATAAATAAAATAAATAAATAAATAATTAAACAAATAAAAAAATTATTATAAACAATAATTATTATTATGTAAAATAATAATAATAATAAATTAAACAATAAGTAAATAAAAACAATTATTTCCCGTTTTTTCCGCAATCACTCTCCCCAAATAATCTCTCCTCAACCCACCTAATAGTTCCTGAAACAGAAAAATGTTAGATTTGAGAAAACAAAATGCCTCACATCAAATTTATAGGAGATGAGTTTATAGAGATGATCAAGATTTATATGAGAGAGAGATTCGAAGTTTCTCGGTAAGTTATATCTCAGATCTCCATTTCTTTCATCCAATTATTTAGTTTTTTTTTTAGCAATTTACCTGTTAGAAAGATAAGTTATTATGTTAGAAAGATAGGTCATGATCTATAGCATAAAGAAAATAGAATCTATTAAATTGGCTAAAAGCAATTGCTAACCTAATTGAAAAAGTAACAAACAAAAATATAAGGAAAGGTTTAAATAGATTTAACGTATACGAATTTCTTCCCTCCTCTAAAAACAAACACAAGAAGGTTCAGATTTAGTTTTGGTAGTAAGAGATATTTTACTAAAAAGAGATATTGCATTTGAAGAGGTTAGTAGTTTTCCTTTTATTTTATTTAATGATATTAAAAGTCATCATAAACAGAGAGAGGGATAATAAAAAGAAGGGAAACACAGTAAGAGACAGGGACGGAAGATTGTGAATATAATCAAAAATAAATGTTAAAGGGTATTAAACACTGTAAGAGAAAATAGAATATCTGGAAACATATATAAATATTTCAAGACCTAACTTAAGCAAAGACTCTAACTTTCGCACCAAGTATAACACATAGATCAACATAAATTAGAGAAACAATTTTGTAGAAATTCAAACTTGAAACTAATGTCATGGACTCATATAGGTTGACTTGGTTTTCAATGAACTTTCATTAAGGATGACGACGGAACATCAACCTAAGCCTACCAAGTAAGTGAACTTACTATCGGCATGGTTATATTTGTTGTTGACACGTGCTCCGTGGTTCTGCACGTGTCATATATATTGATATGTGTGAATTGTCTGTGGATTGATAAGCTTCTTATTTGTTATGTATATGTTATAATATGTGAATTGTTTGATAATAATTATGGTACGATATGTTCAATGATATGTTTGAGATAGGATACAATAAGAATGCACAAAACGAAATGTAATGATAGGAGTCAAATACATTCATGAAACATTAAGGTTAGGTTACATACCGGAGTGATATGGATAAGAGAGATTGATGGAAGAATACTATTAGGCTACGGGTAGAAAGGGATAGGTTTGTGATAGATTGATAGAACGATAGCGTTAGGATTGATAGAACGATAACGTTAGGTTGCGTTCTTGTGATGATATGACTGAGGTACGTTCACATAATGATATGTCTGTGATAGGTATAAGAACGTTAAGGCTATGATAAGTTAGGAAACGATATGACTACGATTTACGTTATGACTTGTTTATGATATGATACATTGTGATGCAATATGTCGTGGTATGATGTGTATATGATGAAAGGTTATGTTAAAAGCATAGAACGTTATGTTAGGTCACTTATATTTGAATGTAAATAGCATGAATTGTATGACGTGAAACACGATAAACTATCTGGAATCATAACCCCGATTACCCGTTAGGACAGCACCGTAGGGAAAGCGAAACGAAACCAAAGATAGGTCCCATCATTTTATTGCATGTGATTGTTGCATTTATCCCTAATAGTGTGGTCACTTACTGAGTATTTCTTTAAATACTCAAGCCATGTGCTACTACATTTTTCGTACGGCTGACAACGGCATCGCAACTCTCGACCATGGCACATGCTTAGGGTAATGGTATTTGTTTTCTTAGACTTAGGCTAGACTAGGTTGTTTCTAACTTAAACTCTTATTCATTTTATTTAGTCTTTTGTGGTGTCGTTTTAAAGATGTTTTCGAAACACGTAAGTCCATGGCTGTGTTTTAAGATAAAGGTTATGTTTTATGAAATTTTAATGAAGTCTTCCGCATTCAATGTTATGGTACGTATACGATAGCGACCTTAAATTAAGTAGAAAATTGTGGCATGCATATTCTAGTCACTCTAGGTCCCTAAAGAACTAGGGTCGTTACATATAATCTACACTTGAACTTTCTATAACCTTGAGAAAAATATGTGGCAACTCGCTTAACCAAGGATTCGATTACCGCCTACAAGTAGGTTACTTATTTAGTTGCACTATATATTACTTTTCCTTTTTTGGGGATCACTAATGGTTAGTTAAGGCCATAGAGGAGGGTCGTCTCGAGCAATCAGTTCCATGTGTTATGAGTTGTTGTCCTTAGTTTTCAAATCTCGTTCCAATTTTTATCAATTTTTTCTTTGTCACGTCAGTTCTATGTGTTACGAGTTTGTGTCCTTATTTTTCGAATCTTGTTCCATTTTTATCAAATATTTTCTTTGTCATTACGTGTCATGAAAAATGATTTTAAGCCTTGAGTCCATGTTTGTGGATTCTTGAGTCATCAACAAAATCACTGTAAAATATCGACGTTCTATTCCTAGGCTAGACCATATGCTTGATGAATTGCATGACTCATATCTATTTACAAAGATTGATTTGAAATCTGGATATCATTAAATTAGAATGCATATACGAGATGAATGGAAAAGAGCTTTCAAAACTAAGGTTAGATTGTATGAATGACTTGTTATGCCTTCTGGGTTAACTAATGCTCCTAGTACATTTTTCTTAATGAATCGCGTTTTGATAGAATATTTAGGAAAGCATGTTGTTGTACATTTTGATGATATTTTAATTTATTCAAAGACTTTTGTAAGAGCATGTAAAATATGTTAAGTAACTTTTGATTATGCTTAGGAAAGAGAAAGTTTATGCTCATTTTAATAAATGTAGTTTTTGCATGGAAAAAGTTAATTTTCTTGGCTTCATAGTTCGTAAAAATGGAGTAGAAGTAATTTCTTGCTCTAAAGCGGAAGGAATCCTTAATTTGAATGAAAAGAGATTGTAGATAGGATTTTGAAACTTACCCCTAATTTGAGCGCAAAATAGATTTTCTTGAATTTGGCTTGTTCTTGAGGTTATTTCTCTTCGTTGTCTTCTATGGAAACATTCTTTGGAGGTGCAATTGGGATCGTCCTTGCTTGACGTATTCTCGTGTATCGACGAATTGGATTGGGGGAATGATTTCTTGGCACTTTCAGCATTGTAAGAACAAGTTTGAAGAGAAATGGAGTAGAATTGCTCACAATTGTTGCTCGATTGATTTTGAGATTGAAATTTCTGGATAATCCGTAAAAAATATCTACACTGGTCAGAGGACACATATTTTTATCCCTTTTTATTCAGGGTTCTTATAACCAACTACTCTATTTTTCTATTAAACAATATCGTCACAGCATACATGACATTACTGCTATGCATGAAAGAATTCATTTACAACATTTCATAAACGGTGCTATGGACTTAAATGTTCATAATGAACTCATTAAAACAATATTGTTATGAACAACATAGTGGAAAACAGATAACATTAGTTGAAATAAAAATAAAACAATGCCCTGATCTAACCTAAGGATCACTAAAAATAACATGAATGCAACTACCCTAACTTTGGTTTCTTGGCCTTGAACGCAACGTTGTCATCCGTAAATGGGTATCTTACCTTTACTTTAAAATAAGAGTAGCATGTGGTTTGAGTACTTTAATAAATACTCAGTAAGTAATCCAAATATTAGGGTCGGAATATGAATCACGTGTAATATAGTGGGACCTATCCTTTCATAAATACATTGTGGCATGGGCTTGGCTTTGCTTTTCAGTCCGAGCAAAGTTGAATATGTTGTACTTCCCTACACACGACTCATGAATGTGCACATTGATCACCAGGTGGGTTGGTATAAGAGTACTCTATGGGTTTGCCTCGTCGAGCTTGTGCACACTCACACTACCAAATACCACGAAGGGAAACGACCAGCATAATATCATACGAAACATAAATATTTTAAGGTATGTGTTTGTACTAATCATAATGGGGAAGTATCTCGATGCACCTCCATATAAAATACATGAGATCCCTAACATTAAAACACGACATAACGTTCCTATGAGACATACATACTTGATTCTTGTCATATTGTTCATGATTAACAATACATGGTTTTTCTAATGTTTCATAGGCATAGGGTGTACTAAACATAATATAGAAGTATCTCGATGCACGTGGTATACAAAATGCACGAGGTCCCATAACATCAAAGCATGACATATATTCATGGCGCTAATCATACTTCAAATCTATTCCTAGCATAGTGTTCCTATGAGATATAAATACTTGATTCATTTCATATTTTTAATAATTAAAAATACACGATTTTCTAATGTCTCATAGTCCTAGAATAGTGTATATGATATCATAGCGTAACTTGTATGCAACATATCGTATATCATATCATATACATAACATAGTATATGTCATACAATCATAAAACACGACATGTGCAGGGGCCACAGGTAGCGATGTCCATTCCCCGTCATCATCCCCACCATCTATTTCATTCTCCATTTCCATGAAATTCTCTATTTATTTGTGTGCGAATCAAGGTAAGGGATTCATGGCAAGGAAGTGGCCGGGATCGGATTCCTCATGGAGAATTTTAGTGGGATTTAAATCCAAGAGCCACCAAGAGTGCCACCAAGAGTTTTGAAGATGAAAGGCCAAGAATCTTTATAGGAATAATGACTTTTTAAGGGTTAGGAACAGTCGCATTGTTATGTCTATATTTAGTTTTAGAAAATCTTATAAATACATTTGTTATTACAATAGTAAATGGTAAAGTAGAGCAGAGTAAAAAAAGAAAAGAAACAAGAAATAGAAGGTTTTTTCAGAGTGTTCTTTGTCTCCTTCTATCGTTAGTGTGTGTGAGACTTATTTCACAAATTTATGAGTTTTCGTTAACAAAATTATATCAAGCCAATGGCGAATGTGGGTCAAATGCCGCTACCGCGACTAGTGAATACAAACTACGGGAATTGGAGCATTCATATGAAAGCTTTTCTCGGTTCTCAAGATGCATGGAAGGTGGTCGAAGAAGGGTTAGAAGAACCAAAAGATACCACGGGTTATACAGCGGCACAAAACAAGACGTTAAAAGAGGTGTGATCAAAGGATAAGGCGACACTATACATGTTGTTCCGAGCCGTTGACGAGTCGGGCATTGAGAAGCTTGCCAATGCAACTACTTCAAAAGAAGCGTCAAAAACTTTAGGAAAAGTGTTCAAAGAGATCGACCGAGTCAAGCAAGTGCGTCTCCAAACTCTTCGTGGCAAGTTGGAGAGCATGAAGATGAAGGAGTCAGAAAGTGTATCTGACTACATCACGCATGTACAAACTCTAGTTAACCAACTCAACTGAAATGGAGAAATGTTAGCCGAGATGCGGGTTTTGGAGAAGATTTTAAGGTCATAACCAACAACTTTGAGAATGTTGTATGCGCGATAGAAGAGTTAAAGGACCTAGCAACGTTCACAGTCGACGAGCTAACCAGTTTTCTCGAGGAACACGAGCAACGTAAGAAGAAGAAGGAGGAAACACTTGAGCAATCACTTCAAACCAAGGCGTCAATCAAAGATTAAAAGGTACTCTACTCTTAAAATTTTGAAGGTAGAGGTTTTGACAGTGAAAGTAGTAAAAATGGTCACGGTGCTCAAGGAAGTAGTCATGAAGGATAATATAAGAAGAAGGGACAGCCGAGCCAAGCAAATTGGCATGGAAGAGGACGCAATCGAGGAAGAGGCAGTCGATCAATTTACTCCAACATTCAGTGCTACAAATGTCATAAATATGCACTATGCAAATTATTATAACTCCGACAAATGTTACAATTGTTGTAGAGGGGCATTTTGTAAAAGATTGTCGAGCCGATAAAAAGGTGGAAGAAACAATCAACCTAGCCTTGGTGACGCAACAAACGAAGGTCTTAGGTCTTCTCTTAATGGCTAAAAATGAAGATCTGAAAGCGTAAGAACACGACGGAGAAAAAGACGATGGTGGTAGTTGTGAGGCGGTGAAAACCGTTGGAAACGAGGGGATACACAGGGGATTCGGCAAAATCGCCATATTGGAGATGAGAAAATCAAAGAAGGAATCTGGATTGAACACGCAATCGGCGAACGAGCCAAAGAAACTACCAGATCATCAGAAGGAGAATAGAGATTTAGAGCAACAACAAAAATCTACAGTGGATAAATCTATGGAGAAGTCTTAGTTGCAGACATTGAAATCCCTGAACGAGCACATTTTGAAGGAGAAAGTAGAGATTGAAAAAGAAAAGAAAGCTTTTAGAATTGGAGATTGAAAGCTTAGAGAAGAAAGGGCTGAGTTGAGTGGGAGTTCTTTCTATCAAGGAAGAGAATGGGAAAGTAATTTCTATCAAGAAAGAGAATGGGAAAGTAATTTCTAAGCTTGTGAAAAGAATTGAAGAAGTATGGAGAAAGAGAGGAATGTTAATGATAAGTCATGGGTTCAAAACCAAGGTGCGTGCTGGAAAGTGAAATTCTTTACATTGAAGCGTGGCACCATACGGATCGAGTTGAACATCCTTCTAGTCAAACTTGGTTAGACGTGGGCGTGGGTCGGAAGAGCTATCGCGTGTCGAATATCGAGTGGAGCTGAGTCACTTTACAACAAGCCTGACGCGTTATTCCACCTAATCGTCAATACGTGTCCCTCAGGCTGTCTGACACGCTTTCCTTCCCACAAGTTGACACATGGCTTGTCGAAAAATTTTCTCTCATGAGAGTTGCAATACTGAATCTGGCCTTCAAAGTGAGTTCATTAACCTCCTTGTTCGTGAAAAGATTCTGAGAAATCCAAGAATTTCATGTTTCTTAAAAGAACATATGGAACCGCCAAAATAAGTTCATTTACCTCCTTCTAGTTTCTGAAAGAACTCTCAGAAATCCTCGAATTTCATCCTTCATTGAAGAACATATCGAACGACTCAGATCTAAAGAAAAATTGTGATCGTACTATTGTAACCCCGTATCATGTAAAGATATTATTAAGAATTAATAAAACTTGGCCTATGTAATTGTTGAACCTACGACCTCCACGTTTTTAACATGAAAATCTTACAACTGAACTAATTGGGCATAGATTTTATGCACATTATAGATCGTTAGCTCATAATCCAACCAATCGAGTTTCGTTTACATAACTTTATGCATAAAAAACTTAAAAAAGTCATTATCTTCTAAAGTTCGTAGTGTTTTAACTCGTATCATGAAAAGATATAATTAAAAATGAGGGAAATTGGACCATGCAGATTTTCTTGCCTGACAATGCGCCGACGTGTTATTCCACCCAATCGTCAATACGTGTCCCTCAGGCTGTCTGACACGCTTTCCCTCCCGCAAGTTGACACGTGGCTTGCCGACTGTATCACGCGCTTTCCTTCCCACAAGTTGACACGTGGCTTGCCGAAAATTTTTTTCTCATGAGAGTCACAAACTGAATCTGAGAAATCCTCGAATTTCATCCTTCATAGAAGAACATATCGAACAACTCAGATCTAAAGAAAAATTGTGAACAGCCGTATCATCTGTTTCAAGTTCGTACTGTTGTAACCCCGTATCATGAAAAGATATTATGAATAATTAATAAAACTTTGCCTATGTAATTGTCGAACCTACGACCTTTACTTTTTTAACACTAGAATCTTACAACTGAGTTAAATGGTTATAGATTTTTTGCACATTATAGATCGTTAGCTCCTAATCCAGCCAATCGAGTTTTGTTTACATAACTTTTTACATAATAAACTTAAAAAAAATGAGTTTTCTTTACATATCTTGTATCATGAGAATGATATAATTAAAAATGAGGGAAATTGGCCCCATGCAGGTATCAAACTTGCAACCTTTGCATTATTAGTATGACGCTCTAACCAATTGAGCTAATAGGCCATAGGTTTTCTCACCTCACAATGCGCCTGATGCGTTATTCCACCCAATTGTCAATACGTGTCCTTTAGGCTGTCTGATATGCTTTCCCTCCTGCAAGTTGACAAGTGGCTTGCCGGCTGCCTCACGCGCTTTCCTTCCCACAAGTTGACACGTGGCTTGCAGAAAAATTTTCTCTCATGAGAGTCGAAATACTGAATCTGGCCTTCAAAGTGAGTTCATTAACCCCCTTGTTCGTAAAAAGTCTCTAAGAAATCCTCGAATTTCATCTTTCGTAAAAGAACATATCGAACGGCCAAAACTAGTTCATTTACCAACTTCTTGTTCCTAAAATTACTCTTAGAAATCCTCGAATTTCATCCTTCATTGAAGAACATATCGAACGACTCAGATCTAAAGAAAAATTGTGAACGACCGTATCATCGATTTAAAGAGATTGGAGATTTTGTTCGTTGTCTACCCATAGATAGGGATGGAGAGTACACCTCTCACGAGTTCAATAGTTTTTGCAAATTTAATGGTATCAGTAGAAAACTGCAGCTATACTCACCAATAAAATAGTATAGCGAGTCTAGCAGAGCGCAAGAATAGAACAATCATGAACATGATTAGAAGTATATTATCAGAGAAAAAGTTCCAAAGAATTTGTGGCCAGAAGCAGTAAACTGGACATTGCACGTGCTCAATAGAAGTCTTGCAGTGGTAGTGAAAAATATGACTTCAGAGGAGGCTTGGAGTGGCGCAAAACCTAATACTAATTATTTTTTAGTTTTTGGATACATTGATCGTGTTCATGTATCAGACGATAAGAAAAAGAAGTTAGATGATAAAAAAATTTCAGTGTGTGCTACTAGGGATGAGTGAAGAGTCTAAAACATATAGACTCTATGATCTAGTGTCCAAGAAGATAATTGCAAGCAGAGAGGTGATTTTTTAAGAAAACAAATGTTGAAATTGGGGTAAAATTAACGAAGAAGTTAGACTTGATACCCACGAATGAAAAGATAGTAATATAGAAGGAAGCGAACATGATCAAAGTGAGGAAGAATCTGAAGAGGAGGTGATAGTAGACGAAGAAGAAGGGGAAGCTAATATATCTTCCAATGAGCCATCTAAATCAAATTTTTCAACATCTGAAGAAAGCACACCCGAAGTGAGGAATAGAAGAGCACCATTATGGATGGAGATTATGTGAGCAAGGGAGAATTTTCTGAAGAAGCTGAGCCCGAAAATTTAGTTCTATTAACCTCAACTACAGATTCGACTACCTTTGAAGAAGCTGTTCAAAGTTCAAAATGGTGAGTTACATTGGACTTGGAGATAGAAGCCATCGAACGAAATGAGACTTGGGAGTTGACCGATTTTCCTAGAGGAATGAAGAAGATTGGAGTAAAGTGGGTTTTCAAAATCAAACTCAACGAAAATGGGGAAGTTGACAGTATAAGGCTACGTTTGTAGCAAAAAGTTATGCACGACAACATGGTATAGACTATTCCAAGGCATTTGCACTGTGGCTAGATGGGATAGTATTCGAATGATAATTTCTTTAGCAGCCCGGAATAGTGGGAACGCGTATCAGCTTGACGTGAAAAGGGCTTTCTTTTATGGAGAGTTAAAAGAAGCCAACTTTCGAGCAACCACAAGGTTATGAGAAAAAATGTCAAGAATACAAGGTATACAAATTGAAGAAGACAATATATGGTCTTAAAGAAGTCCTACATGCATGATTTAGTTGACTTTAAGAACACTTTATCAAAGAAGGATTTGAGAGGTGCAATTGTGACCTTACTTTATTCATACAAACAGGAGATAGAGGTAAAATTTTTATTTTTAGTCTATATGTTGACGATCTAGTTTTTACTAGTAATGATGAGAGCATGTTTGTTAAGTTCAAGAATTTTATGAAACTTCAATTTGAAATGACAGATTTGGGAAAAATGAAATATTTTCTAGGTGTAGAGATTTTACAAAATCTTGAAGACATTTATATTAGTTAGAGAAAGTATACAAAAGAAGTTTTGGACTAATAGTTTGAAAAACCATGTTGTTCCTGCGGTTAGACTAACAAAGGATGAATTTAATGTATCTAATAGCAACAAGGTTGGATTTAATGTATGCAGTGTCTCTCATTAGTAAATTTATGGAAAATTCAACAGAGTTGCATTTGCAAGCTACAAAAAGAGTGTTGAGATACTTAAAAGGTACTGTAGATTTGGGAGTTTTTTATTGGAAAAGGGGTAATGGAGAGTTGATAGCATATACTGACAGTGATTATGAAGGAAATATATAAGACAGGAAAAGCACTTCTAGTTATGTGTTCTTACTCAGTGATGGAGTTGTGTCTTGGTCTCCAAAAAATAACTTGTCGTTAATTTGCTACTACTGAAGTAGAATCTGTGGCAGCCGCCTCTTGTGCTTGTCATGGGGTGTGGATGAGGAGAGTTTATGAAAAACTATGTTATTTGATAACAGTTACACTATTAAGCTATCCACGAATCCAATCATGCATGGACGTAGTAAACACATTGATGTTTGGTTTCATTTCTTGCGTGATTTGACCAGAGATGGAGTTATTGAGCTGAAGCATTGTGTCACACAAGAACAAGTTGTAGATATTATGACAAAACTACTAAAGTTGGACGCGTTCAAAAAACTACATGAGTCAATGGGTATGTGTGTAGTACCACGAGTAAATTGAAGGCAACCTTGCAATCAGTTTAAGGGAGAAATTGTTAAAGATTGTTATACTAGACCTTTTCTCTAGGGTTGAAATGGCTACCATTTCTTTAGGATGATCACTCCTCTAATAATGTTAGGACCATTAGGAATTTATGGTGTCCACTTCTCTAGGAATGTAGAATGTTACGAGTTTATTAGAATCTTACAGCACTAAATTAATTAGTTTGTAAGTTGATAATAACATATTTTGCACATTTATACCTTGAATAGAAAAAGAGAATTAATAAGAGAAGATAAACATGAACTTTGGACATCTAGGAATGTGGAATGCTACGTGTTTGTTAGAATCTTAGAACCACTAAATTAATTAGTTTGTAAGTTGATAATATCATATTTTCCACATATGTTATTACATAATGGAATGTAAGTTTTAGTTGAAGTTATTACATAATGTAAGTTTTAGTTTGATAGTTTCAGTTTAGTCACACATCTTGAACACAAAATTAGAACTATTGATGCTTATGGGTCATGTTGGAGTACTTTTATGTTGTATGAATGACAAGTGTCTTGTAGCCCTTGTTAATATGTGTTGTTCTATGTGACACTTTATATTATGATGTGAATTATACTTTGCTGTGAATCTACGTTATGATATGGATGATATATAATGCATAAACCTCTATATATTACACCATGCATATTATGTTAACATGTTCACACTATGCCTATGAGACATTGACAAGCCATGTAGATTAACCATAAAAGATATGTTCCGTATACGTATGCATGTCTCATAGGAACACTATGTCATAAAAAGAATGGATGTATGATTGGCATCATAATTATATATCATAATTCGAAACTATGAGACCTCATGCATTTTGCATGTCACATGTATCGAGATACTTAGTTGTTATGATTAGTACACATGTGTACACTTCCTTATTTTGTACATGATGATATTATGCATGCTCATTTCCCTTTGTGGCTTCCGACAATGTGGGTGTACACTAATCTACAGTCAGACCCAGTGGTATGTATATGAGCTCACTTAGTGGGTCCATGTATGTATATGTGGTGTGAGTAGAGAACTACTACACATCAAACTTTACTCGAACTTGAAGTAGAGAATAAAGTCATGATGTCTTATGAAAACATAGGTCGCACCATGATTGTATGAGATTGCATTTTAATTAAAACCTAACACATTAAACTAATCAACATTTTTACTTATATTCACTATCACATTAAAATTTTCAAAGCTTTTGAAAAAAAAAATTTAAAATCAAATACATTTTTCTTACCTTTCTCTAAAATTTTGACCCAATGTGATCAATAAAAAAAGTTAGCATTTTAATCATTCATATGTTGCAAATTGGCTCGTACAATATTAAGTTCATTATAAGGGCTTCGCTTTGATTTGATATCCTACCATTCTTAAATATGGTACCCAAGCATGTTGTAGCCATGATCGAGAGCCCAATAACTCTTTATCTTTGGTCTCGATGTTTATCCATGAGATCATCAACAGTAGTATTTATTTCTCTTTTAATACAACCCAGAGAAGTTAATAAAAGAATCGTTTCGACAACTTTACACTTCAAGAGTAAAAAATTCTACCGATTATATCGTTTGTTTAAACGTTCTCTCTCATTACACATTCCACATAATGAAGAAAACGTCCGAACAATTAAGAAGAAAAAGAACCAAGGAAGAGGTGACTATTTTCAAGAGCTGGTCGTATTCTCACCATTAAAGTAGAAGACATTCTACTTTTCCCAATCCAAATTGTATAAAAACTCTCTCCTCTTTCAGACACCTTCTCCGTATCCTTAATGTTTTTCCTTCTCACTAACCTCCAAGTTAAAACTAAACCCACCAAAGCTATCCTACTATTCGTTAGCACACTGAATTAGCACAGATCAAACGACCACGTTTAGCTACTGTGGGACGTAAACCTATAATTTTTCTTATAATATTTTAGTTATTTGAAACAATGATCGTACTCATTTCAAAATCTTTTGGAAATATCAAAATAGACTCCAAGAAAGTAACCAATTGTAAAATTGGGTCTAAAAATGTCAAACAGGGTTAAAAACTGGTATCCTTAGTCGAAAGCGCCAAACAGAAGTCGTGCAGCAAAGTCGAATAAAATTTTAGGCTGGAGGTTGGGTAAGGAAGTCAGAACGTTGGATTTTTGAACCCTCTAAGATTTGAGAGTTTAGGCCCTTACGAACCAAACAAACACCATAAACGGGATTAGGGGGAGAAGGAGACTCAAAAATGGAGGAAAAAGGACGTCGAAATGACGTGACTGAGGAGAGAGAGAGAGTCACCGAAAAATTCTCTAGTAATCGGGGTGAGGGAGACGAAGTCCGACCCGAGATCCAACTCACAACCCAAAACCCACAGGAAACCCTAATCGAGGTGAGGTGTCAATAAGATGAAGTCCACCTAGTCGGACCCAAACTCGAATACCTGCAACCTCATTATAGACAAGCAACCCCATACCTAGTTTTTATCTAGTAACATAAAATACAAAGCTTCAGCCCAACAATGCAATCAGATACCCACTAGCAACTAGTCCAATAGTCTGGTTCCTTTGCGCTTGGCCCAAAAACCCACATTCAAACCAAAAATATGCAGAACACGACCCAACCAATTATCCACTACACAAACCTGTGTGCCCACATGAACATTCAAGACTTGTGCCTCGACCCACTTCGCGACCTGCTCATGTGTGAATATCCCTCAACAACAAGGTCACTACTGCATACACCAGCCCCTTCGGCTCAACTTCTCATAATTCTAGGCTAAAAAACGATATATTTGGCTCGATTTGACATTTTTAACACCAACCTTTACATTTTTTACCTTTCCAAATCTGATTTTTTTTAATATAGGTCATTATGAGTCAGTGAATAGAGAACCCGGTGGACAGTTTCTCTAAATCCTAAGATGAAGGACAGTTATGTCAAGGACGCCAATGTATTCCAGTAATGAAGGAATTAAGGAGGTTATGTATTCCAATGGTGGGGGAATTAAGGAACGAGATATTGACAAAGGCTCACAACTCATCATTTGCTATGCACTTAGGTAGTACAAAAAATCAGAGTGTCCCTGAGATTCGAGCGTAAGAGTAAACTTGAACAATGCTAACTTTTGTAGAAGCTTGGAAAACCATGTCCTGGCCATTTTAAATCTCTAATGTGTTCAATTGATTTCAAGAATGATAAGCTAATGTATTTTTATTTTACCTTTATTTGAGTTGTCAGAAGTGGGATCTGAACGCACACCCTCGATCCCGCATTGGTTGGAGAGGGGAATGAAGTACAACTTATAAGAGTCTTTAAACATATCTCTAGTAGACGTGATTTAAAATTGTGATTCTAACTGCGATATAATGGGAAATATGTTAAGAAATATAAATAGAAAATAGAATTGGAAAAGTGTATGATCTTCATTCAGGTTTATCACGTTTAAATAGATACAAACTAATCAAATTTATACTAACAACTCCCTAAATATCTCACATATATTCTAACTAATATATCTCCAAAATATCCTTTTAATACTCCCCCTCAAGTTGGAGAGTGTATGTCGATCACACCCAACTTGTCCTTCAAAAGGTCAAATTGCTGTCTTCCGAGAGCTTTAGTAAAAACATCTGCCAATTGCATTTTGGTTGAAATATAACACGGTTTGATGATTCCAGCTTGTAACTTTTCTCGAACTATATGACAATCTATTTCAACGTGTTTCTTACGTTCGTGAAAAACTGGATTGGCTGCTATATGTAATGCTGCTTGATTATCACAATATAATAATGCTGGTTCGGACAGTGGAACATTCAAGTCTAGAAGAATGTATCTTAACCAAGTTAACTCTAAACAAGTATTTGCCATAGCTCGATACTCGGCTTCTGCTGATGATCTAGACACATTAGTCTGCTTTTTAGACTTCCAAGAAATAATTGAATTTCCAAGGAAAATGCAGAACCCAGAAATAGACCGTCTGGAAGTTCGACAACCACCCCAGTCAGAGTCGCAATATGCTTGTAATCTTAAATTGTTTTCAGATGGCAGTAGGAGTCCTTGACCAGGAGTGCCTTTGATGTACCTCAGAACTCGAAGAGCTTCCTCCCAATGTGATTTTCTTGGTTCATGCATAAATTGGCTAAGCATACGAACTGAATAAGCTATGTTAGGCCTAGTGACAGTCAAATATATTAATCTGTCAATCAACCGTATGTATTTACTTGGATCATTCAATTTCTCTCCTTCAGTTAAAGAAAGTTTCAGATTTTGCTCCATAGGAAATTTGTCTGGACGTGCTCGTGTAAGGCCTGTGTCTTGAAGGATGTCTAGATCATACTTCCTTTGAGACATAAAAATTCCTTTTCTAGACCGAAAAAAATCAATGCCTAGAAAATATTTCAAATTTCCTAAATCTTTGATAAGAAATTTCTGGAGTAAACTAGTCTTGAGATATTGCATTTCTTTGAGATCATTGCCTGTCAACAGAATATCATCAACATAGATTGAAAGAAGTATCTTTACTCTTGGTAAACAAAGAGTAGTCTGCTTTGGACTGAGTGTAGCCTGCATTTTGTATAGTTGTAGAAAATATGGAGAACCAATTGCGAGAAGCCTGTTTTAATCCATAAAGAAATTTATGGAGCCGACATACTGTATTCTCCCCCTGTCGGCGAAGACCTGGTGGTAAAGACATATAAACTTCCTCGTCTAGATTACCATGGAGAAAGGCATTTTGAACATCCAACTGATGGGTGAACCATTTTCGAGCAGCAGCAACAGTGAGTAAGCAACGAAGTGTAGTAAGTTTCGCTGTAGGGAAAAATGTTTCTGTGTAATCAATACCTTCAACCTGAGTGTATCCCTTTGCTACAAGACGAGCTTTATGACGTTCAACAGAACCATCAGAGTTGTATTTAATTTTGTACACCCAGCGACAACCAATAGTTTTATGACCAGGTGGTAGAGGAACGAGAGACCATGTATGATTACGTTCCAAAGCTGCAATTTCATCTTTCATAGCCTGCTGCCATACACGGTCGCCAACTGCCTCGTCATAGGTTTTAGGTTCTGTTTGGGATGTAATAAGAGCTAGAAAAGCACGTTGAGTAGGAGAAAAACGAGAGAATGAAAGGTAATGATGAAGGGGATACCTAGTGCCAGTGTCGGGACTTGAGCTAGAGGTTAAATGATTGGCTCTAGAAGACATCTCATAATCCTTATGCTAAGCTGGAGGCTGTTTAGTGCGAGTAGAACGTCGGAGTGGAGCTCATGTATCAGGCGGGATAGGATTGGAATCAGTGGGCAAATCTGGAGAAGGTGGAGGAGACGACGAAGTAGTAGGTGAAGGGATAGGAGGTGAAGGAGGAATGGAAGGTGGAGGATGGATGCTTAAGTAGGATGGATCATGAAGTGGAACAACAGGAGTCAAAGGAGCTAATGTCGAAGTTTGTGAAGCTGATGAAAAAGGAAAATCATCTTCACAAAATTTAACATCACGGCTGATAAAGAATTTGTGAGATTGCATGTCATACAATTTGTAACCTTTATGACCACAAGGATATCCTACGAAAACACAAGGAATTGCCCGAGGTTCAAATTTTTGCTTACGATGTACTATAGTTGCATAACATTTACAACCAAAAACTTTCAGATGATGAAATGTAGGTGATCGTTTGTAGAGTGCTTCAAAGGGTGTCTTGTTAGATAACACTGGTGATGGCGTTCTATTTATAAGATAAACAGCCGTTAAAATGCACTCTCCCAAAAAATTAAGTGAAACCTGTGACTGAAAAAGAAGAGACCTAGCTACATTTAGGATATGGCGATGCTTACGTTCTACGACTCCATTTTGTTGTGGAGTATAGACACAAGTGCGCTGAAATTCAATACCACAAGAAGTAAATAATGGTTGCAAAGATAGGAACTCAGTCCCATTGTCTGATCGAACTATCTTGATAGTAGTATGAAATTGAGTTTGAACAAATTTAACAAAGTTCATTAACAAATGATGTACTTCTGACTTATGTTGCATTAAAAAAACCCAAGTACATCGAGTAAAATCATCAACAATAGTGAGAAAAAAACGCAAACTAGAATGGGTAGGAATTTTATGTGGTCCCCAAACATCACAATGTATGAGATCAAAGGCAGAATGGGTTGTTATTGAACTTCTTGGGAAAGACAACCTAGTTTGTTTTGCTAACGGGCAGATACTACAATTATGAGAATAACTCGCATTATTAAGATGCAATTAATCAGCTATAAATTTAAAACGAGAAAAAGAAGGATGACCTAGACGTAAATGCCACAAATCAGATGACTGAGATACTTGATGAGCTCAAGATTTGATTGGAGATGAAGAAATATGATAGAGACCTCCAAATTTTTTACCCGAGCCAATCATCTTCCCCGTAGCCAAGTCCTGCATAACACAAGAATCAGGATAGAAGGTGACATAAGATTTCAAGTTATTGGTAAGTTTGCTGATCGACATTAGGTTTAAATTGAATGAAGGCACACATAAAACGTTGTTTAACTTAATGTTAGGGCTAAGAAAAATATTGCTAGTATGTGACACACGTGCTGTCTCTCCATTAGGCAAATTTATTGTAGACATGATGACAGCCTTTGGATCAGTTATAACAGAAGATTTTGATACTATATGATCCGTAGCTCCACTATCGAGAATCCATGAATTAGAATTCGCAGAGTTAACAGATAATGTAGATATGGGAAACAAACCTGCAACATTGATGTGATTGTCAGAATTACCAGAAGGGTTTTGATTGATTGCAGATAAGGCTTGTGCTATCTGTCGTAATTGCTCTGAAGAAAAATTTGCAATGAAATTAGGTGACTGTTCTTCTATATTCAACTGTGAAACATCGGTCATATTTGCAGATGATCGGTATACACGATGATTGTGTTGATTGACTTGTCTTGTCCTTGTAGAATTATTTTTCTGTCGACACCGATCTTCTGTATGTCCCCTTTTATCACAAAACTTACAATGAAACTTAAGAATTCGACACTCATTGATTGTATGACCACTTTTATTGCAGTGTTCACACGATTTGTCCTTGGCGAATTTTGAATATGTTGTTTTCTTCTGCACTGCTGATGCAATCGAGAAATTCTCAGTAGGTTCAGAGGTTACCTGTCGCTGCATCTCTTCTTGTACAAGTAATGAATAAGCTTGTCTCACATTAGGTAATGGAGACATCATCAATATGTTAGATCTCACCGTTTTATAAGACTCATTGAGCCCCATGAGCAATTGCATCAACTTGTCTTCTTCACGTTGATCAATATGTATTTGACGTTGATTACACGTAAATAGTGTGCGGTACGCTTCCAGTTCATCCCAGAGTGCTTTGAGCTTGGTGAAATATGTTGACAGTGCCATGGTTCCTTGTGACATCGTTGCTATCGAGTTTTGTATTTGAAAAATTGCTGGAGCATTCTTTTGTGAGAATTGATCGCGAAGATCAACCCACACTTGATGAGCTGTCTTGGCGTGAATAATGCTTTTAGCGATATCTGCTTCAACAAAATGAGTTAACCAAGATATTATCATACTGTTGCACTGATTCCAGAGTTCGAATTCGGTTGAATTTGCATCTTGGGGCGGTTCCTCAATTGTGCCATCAATGGAGCCAATTTTCTTCTTGGCAATAAGAGCATGTATAACTGATTTACTCCAGGATTGGTAATTTGCTCCATTTAATTTGATTGGAACAAGTGAATATCATGACTGATCAGAGTGATGCATATAGTAAGGATGTGTTAAATCAACATCCGAAATTTTAAAGCTTGATTTGGCTGATTCCGCCATAAAGGAAATTTTGATATTTAAGAACACCACGATCGATGCTCTGATACCATGTTAAGAAATAGAAATAGAAAGTAAAATTGGAAAAGTGTATGATTTTCATTCAGGTTTACCACGTTTAAATAGATACAAACTATCAACTAATACCTAAAAATAGAAAAAAATATATAACTAACTAAATCTTGTAAATAAATAAAATAGACGATTAATCAAATTTATACTAACAACTCCCTAAATATCTCACATATATTCTAACTAATATATCTCCAAAATATCCTCTTAATAAAATAGTGGACAATATTAAACATTCCTTATAAGGAGGTAGAAACCTCTCTCTAGTAGACTCGTTTTAGAATTGTTCGGTTGATGGTGATGTGTAATGGACAATATTTGTTAGCGAATGGATTGTGAGATTGAACGTAGGTTGGAGAGGGGAAGAAACATCCCACATAAGGATGTGAAAACCACTCCTTAATAGATGTGTTTTAAAACCGTGAAGTTGACAATAATACGTAACGAGCCAAGGCTGAATATATTTACTAATGGTGGCCTTGAGCTATTACAAATGATTAGTTGGAACTGCTCTTAGCTGTAATAACTCAATTGGTTAGAGCATGAGGCCTTTAACAACAAGGTCGGACATTCTACTAATAGGAAGGAGTTCATTCCTTAAGGTAGTGGAAAACATCTTTTGAGTAGAAATTTTGAATCAATTTAATAAAAAAAATAGCGAAATCCACATCTTTTGAGTAAAAATTTTGAACCAATTTAATAAAAAACACTTTATAGAAGAAAACCTTTCTAAGTTGTCAAAAGTGGGAAAAAACACGTTATAAAAGAAAACCTTTTTGACAAAAGAAAACCTTTCTAAGTTGTCAAAAGTGGGAAAAAACACCTTATAAAAGAAAACCTTTCTAAGTTGTGAAAAGTGGGATTTCAACTCACGAGGACCAAAACTACGTCCTAACACCTTCAACCACTTAGCCATCCTAACTATTTATTATAAGACTTAACATTGGTTGGAATGAAGCATTCCTTATAAGGGTGTGGAGACCTCAACCTAAAAGACGCGTTTTAAAACTTTTAAACTTACGACGACACGTAACAGGCCAAAACAAACAATATCTGCTAGCAATTGGAGATGGGAACCAAACATTAACTATAAGGTTGTGGATATCTCTTCCTACTAGACAGATTTTAAAATTGTGAGGCTGATGGTGATACGTAATTAGCCAAAGTAGACAATATCTGATAGAGGTACACTTGGTTTGTAACAAATTGTATTAGAGCTAGTCATTGGGTGGTGTGCCAACGAGATTGTCGGGAACACAAAGGGGTGGATTGTGAGATCCCATGTCAATTGGAGAGGGGATGAAACATTTCTTATAAGCATGTGGAAATCTCTTACTATTAGACGTGTTTTAAAACCGTGAGGTTGACGACGATATGTAATGTGTCAAAGTAGACAATATCTAGGCTAATGATTGTTAACCATAAGGTCGGAGGTTCATCTCTCTTTTTAGCAATGGGAATGAATCATTCCATTTTAGTATGTGGAAAAATTTAACTCTCCAACCAAAGTGGACAATGTCATATAATTATGTAGGTTCGTGATTCCTAACATTGTTACATAGTCTTAATATAGCATTCTTAATAATAATATTGTGTTCTTTTTAGGGGTAGCTTCAATACAAAAACATTATGTAAAAAACATTTTCGCATAAAGTACTTACATCATGCATATTCTAGTGACTCTAAGTCCCTAGAAAACGGGTCATTACATATAATCTACACTTGAACTTTCTATAACTTAGAGAAATACCCGTGGCAACTCGCTCGAACAAGGATTCGATTATCGCCTACAAGTAGGTTACTTATTTAGTTGCACTAGATATTACTTTTCCTTTTAGGGTGATCACTAATTGTTAGTTAAGGTCACAGAGGAGGGTCGTCTCGAGCCGTCAGTTCTATGTGTACAAGTTGTTGTCCATAGTTTTCGAATCTCGTTCCAATTTTTATCAAAATTTTTCTTTGTCACGTCAGTTCTATGTGTTACGAGTTGTTGTACTTAGTTTTCGAATCTTGTTCCAAATTTTATGAATTTTTTTCTGTGTCACGATGTGTCATGAATAATGGATTTGAAGTCTTGAAAATTGAGTTATTATAGTTGTGCTTTGAAGTCTTTAAAATTGAGTTATTACAGTTGTGCCCTATTTAGCTTATCTAAGCTATTCCCGACCATTGGTGCCACGTAGTTTAACTCTTCTAAGCATACCAGAAATGAGGTAATTTAGTTATGCACTTACCATTTCCCCTACTATCGATTCAAATTGCAATAGGTGAGTTGGCGAATATGTAATATATGACTATATGGCATATATGACTCCTGGAAGATCAGATGATTTGCAACTCGAGATTAGTTATCGAATTTCTTACAAGAAGACCAAAACATACCAAATATATATATATATATATATATATATATATATTATGAGTAGTAGGTCGAGTACACAGTTTCTTTGAAGGGTTATGTCAAGGACGCTTATATATTCCAACAATTGAGGAATTATGGAATGAGATATTGTTGGAGGCTCACAACTCACCATTTGTTATGCACCCAGGCGGTACAGAAAATCACAGTGTCCTTGAGATTCGGGCGTAAGGGTAAACTTGAAGAACACTAAATTTCTTAGATGCTTGGAAAATCATGTCGTAATAATTGTATTTTTATTTTACCTTTATTTCAATTGTCAGACGTGGGATTTTAACCCATGCCCTTTGATCCCGCATCGGTTTGAGAGAAGAATGAAGAATAACTTATGAGTGTCTGTAAACATCTCTCTAGTAGCGTGTTGTAGAACTGTGATTCTGACGACGATTTGTTATGAGTAAAAATGGACAATATTTTTTAGCGGCTGAAAATGGGAACGAAGCATTCCTTAGAAGAGTGTGGAAACCTCTCCCTAATAGACTTGTTTTAGAATTCTGAGACTGATGATGATACGTAATGGGCAAAAGCGGACAATATTTGTTAGCGGTGGGTTTAGGCTATTACAAAAGCTATCAAAGTTAGTCACAAAGCGGTGTGCCAGCGAAGACGCTGGCCCCCAAGGAGAGTGAATTGTGAGATCCAACATTGGTTGGAGAGGAGATGAAACATTTCTTATAAGGGTCTGACTTGAGGTATTACAAACAATTACCTGGAATAGCACAGTTAGTTAGAGTGTGTGGCTGTTAACCACAAGGTCCAAGGTTTAAACCCTCATTCTAGTGTTGGGAATAAGCTTACCATGAATTGAAGGTAAATTAGAGGTGACTTGTTTGATTAATCCTTCTAGTGTTGGGAATAAGCTTACCATGAATTGAGGGTAAAAATTAGAGGTGACTTGTTTGATTAATTGTGAGCTCAGCGGCAGGAATAAGCTTACTATGAATTGAAGGTAAATTAGAGGTGACTTGTTTGATTAATTGTCGGCGCATGCCTAGTGACGGTTACAAGTGTCATACCTTTTGATTGTTATATTTGCTTATTATGTTATGACTTGTTGTAATGATGAGATATATAAGTTATAGAATATCATATTGACACGTTATGTCATTGAGGAACGTGACATGATATGAAAGTATGGTATTACATTGTACACTACCTTATTCATAGTTATATGCCATTATTATAAACTATTGGGATCTAATTCATATTATATGTTCATGTGTACCGAAATACCTCCCCGTCATGAATAGTACGGACACGTACCTTACGACATTTATGTTAACAATGATGTTATGATACAATATTGTATACTACACAATACTATGTGCACTCCCTTCCCTCCATGGTATACCAACAGCGTGAGCGTATGCTAGTCGAAGCCCAAGTTAATGTTTGTGTATATAAGTTGTGAGTAGAGAAGTATTGCACATCAAATTCTACCCGAAACGAATATGAGACCAAGGCCATGAAATGATATTTTATGATAACCATGATTTCACGTGTTTGCATTACCCTATATTAGTAGTGGGGTTACTTAATGAGTATTTCTTAAAATACTAAAGACATGTGCTGCTCTTATTTTTTAGGTAAATGCAAGGCACCTCTACACAAATGACGATGTCGAGATGATGACCATGGGATCCAACGTACACAACACTAGTGAGATAGAGGGGTAGGATCAAACTTACAAAGACGGTTAACACTATGAGAATGAAGGAGAAGAAATAGGATGTAGACAACGAGTTTTTATACGAAGGAATGAAGAAAGGAAAATGCGTGGAAATGAGTGGAGAAGATGAAGTCCACCTGCTCGGACCCAAACTCGAATACTCGCAACCTCATTCTAGTCAAGCAACCCCATACCCAGTTTGGTATAGTAACTAGATACCCAACACCACAACCTGATACCCACCAACAACCAGTCCAGTAGTCTAGTTCCTCTGTGCTTTGCCCAAAAACCAACATTCAAGCCCAAATGCAAAGAACACAGTCCAACCCACGGATCCACTACACAGACCTGTGCACCCACATGAACATTCGAGACCTGCGCCTCGAACCACTTCGAAACCTGCTCATATGTCATTGTCCCTCAGCGACAGGGTCACTATTGCATACACCGGCTCCTTCGGTTCGGCATTTCGGAGTCCTAGGCTAAAAAATGGCGTATTAGGCTCGGTTTGAAATTTTGACAACGACCTTTACGTTTTTTGCCCTCCCAAAGCTTATTTTTACTCTAATAGAAATATTTAAGTGCAGTATAAAGTCTTATTTCTGAAGTTCAAGTTAAATTAGATTAGAAATATAAATTACTAACGAAATGAGATGGGCGTTTTAATAGGAAACAACTCCTGACAACACTTGGAGTAACTTCGAGAGACAAAATTCAAACGTACTTGAGTTTAAAGAAAATGTCAGCCAATACCAACCAAGTAAGTGGCCTGACTATCCTTGTGCTACCCCTATGATATTTTTAACAATAGGTTCTTAAGATCATTAGTTCCATGTGTTTGCATTCCTAGCCTCAATAGTGGGGTCAAGTATTCCTTAAAATACTCAAGCCTTGTGCTACTTCTATTTTAGGTAAGAGCTAGACACCCATATACAACTGACGAGGACATCACAAATAGAGATAATGACACGTGCATAGAATAGTAGTATTTAATTTTTTTAGGCATAGGTTAGTATAGGGCATTTTTACTTTCATGTTTTAATGGTTTTAGTTACTATTTCTTTATGTTGTTTTAAAGACTCTTTCAAATGAGTAAGTCCATGACACTATTTTAAGATGAAGTTTAAATGCTTAATTTCGTATAAGAGCATAGGATATGATGACGGTGGAAACTTTAGGCTAATAGAAATCTAGGGTCGTTACCGTTGGTATCAGATCTCTAGGTTATAGATTCGGTAGACTTGCCTACGAGATAGGCTTGCAACGTTCCATGATTTCACCTCCTTCAGGTATGTCAGATCTCTAGGTTATAGATTCGATGTCCTGTCACCATCAGGTATGTCTGGTATAAGATAAGATAAAGAAATGTCTTTAATTGCATGTACTTTTTTTTGTTTACTAATATTGAATGTAATTTAGTATCAAATATGTGGAGCTCTAACTATATGATTTATGGAAGCATTATGTTCTACCTAGTTGTATTTTTATGAATATGTCAGGTTTACTGAATTATATGTTGTGATTATATGTGATATGATGCAATTTATGTTAGAGAGATATAGAATTAAGAAATTATATATTGGTTTTAGCATCATGCCACATAAAGGACACTAAAGAGAATGACGAGGAAGGAGATGACCCTGTATTAGAGGTAGAGGAAAAGGTGGTGATGAAGATAGCCTACCTCGTGAAGGTTTAGTGACTAGGGCGGACGCACCTTAAGTTGTGCTACCTTAGGCTGCGCACCTCCAGTAGCATCGATAACTCAAATAAATCCCACTACAAGCCTATGTGAGAATCATTTCAGGCAATACGATGATGCCCACTCAACAAGCCAATAGGGTGTGGAAAGGGGAATGAAGCCAACAAGCCAATAGGCAATCCTAACTGCTTATTGTTATACGTAAGAATTACTATTTCCATTGGTGTGATGTCTAGGGTGTGTTGCCTTTTACGGAACCAAAAGTAAAACAATTAGAACTTATTTTTTAACGTGGACAATATTATACTATTATGGAGGTTCGTGATTTCTAATCATCAAGCATTCTTGATGAGATTTCATGGGTAAGATTATCCATCCTTTTCTATTGAATCAAAACCCTTGAATTGAGTTATAATGTTTCAATAATTTTCAGTGAATTATAATCTTTTAGTTCATTTTCGGGGTATCTTTGAGTTTTCTAACGTTGTTGCTTAGTCTTAATCAAGCATTCTCGATGAGATTTCATAGGTAATATTATCGTCCAACCTTTTCTACTGGATCAAAACCCTTGAATTGAGTTATAATGTTATAGTAATTTTTAGGGGTAGCTTCGGGTCGTTGAAATAAAATGTAAATGCAACTTTGAGCCGAATTGATTTGAGGTCTCCCTTTTAAGGTGTTTGAAGTATATTGACAGTACCTATATTGCTCATAGTTTGTAAACAAAAACATATTCTATTTTCAATAAAGTTATTATTGATATTTATTTATTAAAGATTGCTATTGAATAAAGTAAATGTTACGATCATTAATCTAAATCCAATAAACTAAGAACACTCTGACTATAGTACGATTACTTGAACTATATGTAGAGACACAAGAGTGGATCAAGTTCAAGTATATAGTCAAAATGGTTTATAGTACAGGGATAAGGCTGAGTACCTTATTTTGGGGACACTATGGATGCGACCCACTTTTGTATATGATATAAACAATGTGATCACTAAATTGTACATCTGGAGACATGTGAATGGGAGCGTCCTATGCAATGAGTATTGCATAAGATCGGACCATGAAAAAAACCTCTCTCACTTTATAATGTCGTTTACTATTGAGACTGATTTTTTCAGTTATGACCTAGGTAACTCGATCTTAATCCTAAGCTAACTATGAACTCTAGTTTATTCAAAATTATCCTTAGATTTTCATGGGTGAGAGTGGCCCGAGTTCGTCGACTCAAAAAGTAACTTTAGAGGTAAAACTTTAAATTGACCCAGCTCTAGTTACGATCAACTTGTGAAGGATCGACTTACTAATTATGGTTATATCAAATGGACAGAAATATATCTATAGTGAGAGGAGTGCAACAACTAGGCTACAATGGAGTGTCCTAATAGTGAACGAATGTTGGATAACAAGAATAATGAGTTTAGCCGGTTAATCTTGGATCGTTGGAGCCCATGAGATGTAGGTCCATTAGGTCCCTCTGGTAGCTCATATCGAACGAAACCTTAGAACAGTGTGATGAGTGAGTTCAAAGTTTTCGAATTAGAATTAGGGAATACACGCTAAATATATACGATATATTTAACCTCATTTTTTTTAGTTATGAATTGAACAAAAAGAGAGAATTGAAGATATTTAAATAAGATTTAAATATTTTAATTATGAAATATTTAAATCTTATATATTATGAACAAAAATTCATTCTTGAGTTAGTGGAATATTGAGGGTCAATATATGGTTTAACCAAACTTGCATGCTAGCCATATAATCCCACAAATTAGAGTGGAGTTTTGAGTGCCAAAATTTGGTAATCTCAAATTTGCATGAACATGCAAATATGACTCTATAAATAGAGTGATCAATGTACATGAAAATTCTTCTTCAAAAACTTTGAAAAAATCTCTCAAAACTCTCTCTTTACCGATACTAAATTTCTATCAAGTTTCATCACTCACCGGATTCCATAATCCTATTCTAAGGTCGGAGAATAGTACGAAAGACACTAGCGGTGGTTCGAAACCATTTGTTTGGAAGAATGAATTTGAACTACAAAATGTCAGTATTCAAACTCAATAAGTTTTAATGCTTTTGAACATGCTAGATAATTTACTATAATTGATGTACTTAGAGTGCATAAGATCCAAATTTCTTCCGCACGTGTTATAATAACACCAACAAAATGAACCTAAACTGACAACATAATTTATGAACAAAGGAAACAAAAATGAGTATTGTAGTCTACTAATCCTCGCAGAGTTCCTGACCGACGCGATGTGTGCTAAGTTAGGAACAATGAGTATTTCTATCCTTTTGTATATATGATGTTACATGCTGCTAAAGAAATTAGTCGACGGACAGTAATTGATTGAGAGTGAGTCTTACATACTAGTCCTAAAATTCTAAATAACCATATAGAAGTAACCTAAGGAGAGGTAATTAAAATATCTTACTAACTTACAAATGATCAAGTAAAAGAAACTAGGAATTAACTGAGAATATAATTTAAGAACAACTAGAATGATAAGTAATAAACTTGTGAATGACAAGTTAGCTATTTATTAAGTAAATTAATTACTTATCAAGATTATTTTAACTTTTTTGGCCAAATAAGAAGTTGCAGGCCAATCGAGGACGAGACCAGCAGGCTCGAGACAACAAGGAACCCTTTTCTAAGTCTGTTTTAAGTACATGTGCTTTTGTTGTTGAAAACTTACTTTGATATTTTGTGTTGTAAAATATACTTGATTCACATGTTTTACTTGTCATGTTTGAAATTTTTTGTTGTATGACCGAGTTTCGAAGCAAAATATCTATGTTAGTGGTAACTCATGTGAATCGAGCTGTCGATGAACATGCGTTGTAGTAGAATTGCTCGAGAACTATGCAGTAACAGCGGGGATCGTCCCAAGGCATCTAGTCGTGTCTGTTTATTTTGGATTTCTACATTTAGTTTTAAATTGTTTGTTGACTATTGGTCAAGATAAGAAGCGTTGCTCGAGAACTATGAGGTCACAGAGGGTGTCATCCTAAGGAATCCAGTCGTCTGTTTATTTTAAATTTCTACGTTTCTTTTTTAGTTGTTTGTTGGTGGTCGATCGAGGTAAGAAGGTGTAACACCCAAAAAATGAAGCAAAGCCACCCACGTAAGACCAAAAGGATCCAATAACGAAATTAAGAGGATTAAGCTAGGAAAAGGGTCTTAAGCCAGTCATTTCTAAACACTAATGAGTAACTCTAAGGACTAAGGCCTTTGGAGAAGTATTGGGAATAAAAGCCTAAGCGAAAAGGACAAAAAGGTCACTTTCCAATTTTTAAGGAACTTTTTGGATATTTAATTCCTTATCTAGTGGGAATTTGAAGATACTCAAGGACCAAAAAATGACTAAAAAGATAGTAATAAAATATTCTAAAAGTTGTAAATTACCAAATTACCCTGAAGATATGGATAATTATGAAAGTGTCATTCTATGGAACAAGAAGATAGTAAGTTGCCCTAGCCAAGAATCAAAAACTCATAAGACCTCCCACGGTACAACGTGCTCATGACTTAGACTACGCTGCTTGGAATGCATGAAACCTTGAGCTTAGGTGTTCAGACTGTATCATAGGGAAAACCCTTGATGCAGGATTAGACTACATCTCCTGGAACTTAAGAAGTTTGGATGTTGGTTTTCAGACTATGCCACTTGGAATGCATGAAGCCTTGGGCATAGGTTAGCGGACGGTATCGGAGGGCAAGCCTTTAGATGCGGGTTAAGACTACGTCGCTTGGAACTCATGAAGACATGAACGTAGGTTAAGACTGTTGTTGGGTTTTATGTCCTAAAACTCATAGTTTGTAAACAAAAACATATTCTATTTTCAATAAAGTTATTATTGTTGTTTATTCCGTAAAGATTGTTATTGAATAAAATGAACTTTACGATTATTAATCTAAATCAAATAAACTAAGAACACTCTGACTATAGTATGATTACTTGAACTATATGTAGAGACATAAGAGTGGATCAAATTCAAGTATATAGTCAAAATGATCTACAGTACAGGGATAAGACTGAGTACCTTATCATAGTTACAATATGGATGCGGCCCACTTTTGTATATGACATAAACAATGTGATCACTAAATTGTACATGTGGAGACATGTGAGTGGGGGCGTCCTATGCAATGAGTATTGCATAAGATCGGACCATGAAGAAAATCACTCTCACTTTATAATGTCGCTTACTGCTGAGACTGATTTTCTTTTCATTCGATGACCTAGGTAACTCGATTTTAATCCTGAGCTAACCATGAACTCCTGTTTATTCGGAATTATCCTTAGATTTTCATAGGTGAGAGTGGCTCAAGTTTGCCGACTCAATAGGCCTCCCATTTCAGGGGTAAGATTGGATAAATGGCTGGAGACGTGGGGTGCAAGATGAAATTCACTTCTACCCACTTTTAAGAATAGAAGAGAGGTAGTTCACGTAAGGACTGACTCTAGGTCTTGAACAAGGGGCCCCACCATCTCATTGGCCTGCGAGGGATTCGGTTTACTTGTTAAACCACAAACAAATTGTTCATAAAAGAATCAATGAGATATAAGGAACAAGAAGTAACTTCAAGGGTAAAATAGTAAATTGACCCAGCTCTAGTTACGAACAACCTGTGCAGGATCAACTTACTAATCATTGTTATATCAAATATACAGAAATATATCTACAGTGAGGGGAGTGCAACTACTAGGCTATAGTGGAGTGTCTTAGTAGTTAACGAATTTTAGTTAACAAGGTTAATGAGTTAAACCGGATAATCTTGGATCGTTGGAGCCCATGATCTATAGGTCCATTAGGTCCCTCTGCTAGCTCATATCGGACTAAACCATAGAACAGTGTGACGAGTGAGTTCGAAGTGTTCGAATTCAAATTAGGGAATATGCACTATATATATTCGATATATTTAACCACATTTTTTTGTTTTATTTACGACTTAAACAAAAAGAGAGAATCTGAGATATTTAAATAAGATTTAAATATCTTAATCAAATATGTGTCGGAATTGATTGGGATTTGCATTTGAATTAATATTAAATATTAATTAAATAGTTTAATTAATCATTTAATATTACTTTAATTTGAAAATAATAATTGAAATTAATAGTTGAATCAAAATTTGACTTCATTTAATGGAAAAATTCATGTATGAGTTGGTGGAATTTTGAGGTGTCAAAACTTGGTTTAACCAAACTTGCATGCTTGCCAAATAAACCCCACAAATTTTAGTGGAATGTTGAGTGTCAAAAATTTGGTGAACTCAATCTTGCATGCTTGCCACATAATCCCAAACATTTGAGTGGAATTTTGAGTGTCAAAATTTGGTGATCTCAAATTTGCATGAACATGCAAACATGACTCTATAAATAGAGTGATCATGGTACATGGAAGGTCTTCCAAGGGCAAAACCTTCAAAAAAAAAAAAATCACAAACTCTCTCTTCATATATACTAAATCCCTCCCAAGTTTAGTCACTCACTGGATTCCACAATCCCGTTCTAAAGTCGGAAAATAGTGGAGAAGACACTAGTGGTGGTTCGAAACCTGTTCGTAAGGAAAAAGAAACTTGAGCGACAAAAGGGTATTCAAACTCATTTAGTTTTAATGCTTTTGAACATGCTAGCTAATTTACTTAGATCCAAATTGCTTCCGCATGTGTTATATTAACACCATCAACTGTATCGCTTGGAACGCATGAAGCCTTGGACACAGGATTGTTAGGTGCATAGCTAGTGCCGTAAATCCTAGGGGGAGTGTCTTGGAGAACGAATCAATAACAGAACAACAACAAAGAAAGTACCAGGAACAAGAGAAAGATCAAGGTCTAGAACAAGGATTAAGATCCAAGTTCTAAGAACAAGAGCCAAGAACCATGTACTATGGCCCTTAAAGGATAACCAACGTTTCATAATCTAGGGACCAAGGTCCTCAGGATAATCAAGATAAGAACCCCAAGTCAAGAACAAGAACTGGAGAACTTAAGGATTAAGATCCAAGTTCTAAGAACAAGAACCAAGAACCATGTACTATGGCCCTTAAAGGATAACCAACGTTTCATAATCTAGGGACCAAGGTCCTCAGGATAATCAAGATAAGAACCCCAAGTCAAGAACAAGAACTGGAGAACTTAAGAACTTACAACAATAACAAGAACAAGAACAAGACAACAACAAATGATGTGGTACCCTAGAATATTAAGGACACAATTAAGAACCTACAAGTAGGCTACTTACAGAGTCTTTGTCTCGTTCTTTATTCTCCATTTTTTTAGGTAATAAAGAGTTGGTCAAGGTCGGGAGCAGACTCTGAAGCAGGTGCCATAGACAAACCTCACTCGTTGTCCTCAACCCATTTGTTTTAAAATATTTTGTGCTTGTTCCTTATTTTCTGTTTTAAATACTTATGTATAAACTTTATTTTGATATTATGTAAATATAATTTTTTAAATTCTTTTGTTTATTTCACAAAAAATTTACCCGTCTTTTAGAACCATCGCAACAGCCCGATCCTTACAGAGTGGTATCAGAGCCAAAGGTTTCTCTATGTCCTAGCTTAGGAGGACTCCCTACCGAGACCAAGTAAGTATGCCTTTCAACTCTTAACTTTAAGTATGCCTAGAATTTTAAGTTATTGGATGCATGATTTCTATCTTCATCATTCATTGCCTGTTTATAGGTCAATCGACCCTCAATGTCATTGTCAAGTATGATGACTTGAGTTTCTGACAAACTCAAGTAACGATCGGGTTGAGTTATAACCCTCCCACTACGTCGAGGCATTCTCAACTCTTAAGGAGGATGTGATTGACAAGAAGTGTTAGCTCCATCAACAACTCTTGTTGAAGGACCAGCTTGATCAACAACTCTTGTTGTTTTATCAGTAGCTTCTTTAGAAATCTCACTTAATACTAGTTTTCTGCGAGGTTGATGATTTCTTACGTGGTCTTCTTCTAAGAATGTAGCGTTTGTTGATACAAACACTCTATTTTCTTGTGGGTCATAAAAAAAACCACCTTTCGTCTCTTTGGGGTATCCTACGAATATACATAATTTGGAACGACGTTTTAATTTCTTGGAGTTTTGCAACAACACATGTGTTGGACATCCTCAAATCCTGAAGTGATGTAAACTACCTTTACGCCCTTTCCATAACTCATAAGGTGTTTCTGAAACACTCTTAGTCGGAACCATGTTCAAAATGTATGTAGCAGTCTCCACTGCATATCCCCAAAACGGATCGGATAATTAAGCGAAACTCATCATAGACCGAACCATGTCTAATAGAGTTCTATTTCTCCTTTCTGATACACCATTTTGTTGAGGCATACCCGGGGCTGAGAGTTGAGACCATATTTTATGTTCTATCATTTAGTCCTGAAATCTTAAGTCCATGTACTCTCCTCCTCGATCTGATCGAAGTGTTTTGATAGTTTTACCTAATAGATTCTCAACCTCAGTCTTATACTCTCTGAATTTTTCAAGAGCTTCGGACTTGTGATGCATTAGGTAAAGATAATCATACCTTGAATAATCATCAATAAAACTGATGAAATATTTATACCCTCCTCGTGCTTTGACATTCATTGGACCACAGAGATCTGTGTGCATGAGTTCTAAGGTTTCTTTGGCTCTATAAATTTTTTCGGAAAACAGCCGCTTAACCATTTTACCTTCAAGACAAGACTCACATGGAGGTAAAGAGTTGTCTTCTAACTCATTTAGAAGTCCTCTTTTAACCAATCTCTCAATCCTATTGAGATTAATGTGGCCTAGTCTTATGTGCCAAAGATAGGTATTAGGAGAAATCTTTTGTCGTTTATTTTGAGTTTCAGCTATTTTAAACATCTCGGTATTTAAAATAGCTTTTGTTTCGCTCGGTTTGAACATATATAAGTTGTTTTCTAGTTTTGTAGAACAAATATGAATACCTCTTTCGAAAATGAACAGTTCATTGATTTCAAAAGATACTTTATACAATTGTTCTAATAAACAAGAGATAGATATTAGATTTCTTTTCATTTCAGAAACAAAAAGTACATTATCTAATATAATGAATCTATCTCCAAAAAACAACTTTAAATTTCTTACTGATCTTGCTGAGACAACCTCTCCTGTTCCAACCCTAAGTGTTATCTCGCCATCCACAAGCATTCTCCAAAAGCTAGTTTCCTGGTAAAAAGAACAAATATGATTAGTGGCCCCTGAATCTAGTATCCAAGTTGAGTTATTATACTCTACTAAACATATTTCAACAACGAGTAAATCATATTTACCTTGTTGTGTCTTTTCGGCTTTCTTCTCTGCAAAGTATTTTGGGCAGTTTCTCTTCCAGTGTCCATTTTGGTTGCAATGGAAACATTTTCCTTTATCTGCTTTTTGAACATTGTGTTTTCGGTTAGTAGGAATCTTATTTTTCCCTTTACCCTTCTTCTTCATCAAAACACTATTGAAGGACCAGACTTATTTTTGGAGGACGATCCTCGTAGTAATTTCTTGGAGATAGCAACATTTGCTTCTCCTGTTTGTCTCTTGTTCGTTAAGTTGGATTGATAAGTCCATAGCACATTGAGAAGAGTAGTCAAGTTATATTCTATTTTGTTCATTATCACATTTGTGCGGAACTGGAAGAAGCTCTTCGGAAGAGACTCCATGATAAAACTGACTTGACTCTTCTCATCTATGACAACTTCATTTTCTTCTTCCACATTGAAATGGACCATCATGTCCAAGACATGTTCTCTAACTGAGATCCCTTCTTTCATACGGCAGTTGTAAACGTATTTTATTGCATCATGTCTAAGGGAGAAAGTCGGTTGTCCAAAACATCCCTTTCAGAGATTCCATAATCTTTTTAGCAGTACCCATAACATTGCGTTTCATAGCCAAAACATCAGATATGCTGGCTAAAATGTACACTCGGGCTTTATCATTTGCCTTTGACCATCTGTCATATGCATCTTGAACTATTCGGTTTGCATTTGAGCTGGGGTTTGGAGGACATTCTTTAGTTAAAACAAACCTTAAATCATCAATTACAAGTATTGTGTTTAGGTTTGATTTTCAAGTTGCGTAATTGTCACCGTTTAATTTCTCAAAAGCGAGTAATTGTACTGTTGAGTTTGTAATGCTATGATATAAAGAAAATTCTATTAGTGATTTGACTTAATCCTGTTTAATCCAATCATTTTTTGCAAATGTAATAATGTACCCAAAAATTATTAATTTGCAATGATACTTTAGTGAGTTAGAGCAACTATTACTGAGGGGCAGCCAATCACTCATTCACTAAACCAAGACATTCTTGACTTAAACGATAATCCCAGAATAACTCTTGTTCCTATAGTGTTTTTAGTTATCGCTATTTTGGTCAAGAATATACTAACTCTTAGTAATTCTTCGTAAGTGTGACCCGCCAGTTTCAGACCTCAAAGATCAGTCCCAACAATGCTATCGAATGAAAAAGCCAAAGTTGGGAATGAACCTAAGTAATCCTATCCATTTCTAGAGTTTGCGTTGTTTTGACTCCCATGTTACAACCCTCCGAATAGGTAGTTGCTCTAGGGCAACATGTAGGTGGAACATGGGAATCTCACGGTGCTACCTAGTGGTGGAGACCATAGGACGTGTTGATATACTTCCTTCTCCCACTTACTATAAATACTTTCTCTATTCACCTTGTTATTGACTCATGCAAATACCTTCCGAATGGAGGATGCTCCCAGGGCGACACGAGACCGAGCATGAATCTCACAGTGTGAATTTTTCAGAGAGCGTGAAAGGAAAACGATGTATCTCATATACCTTTTTACTCCCACTATGTATTTTAGACGGTTGGGTAAACTCATTACTTATGTATATTCCGGCTAATTGAATATAACTTAAGTCTAGGTGAGTTTTCTAAAACTTACATCACACAAGCATGCTCATAAAACTGGGCTAACTAAGCTCAAGTACTGATCCGATCTCCAGGTAGTACGTGTTCCGTAAACCGTCAACTTAAGTACCTCCAGCCTTAGACAAGATCGTGCCATGTGAGCTTTCTTGTAATTGCAATTTTATAAGACACGACCTATTTTAACTATTAAAATTGATCGTGCTCGGTTCTTAACCCTAAGTGAGCATGCACTTATCTTTATTATAGATTTTAACGTCTATCTTGATATATGACGTTGAAAATAACCTATAACATGCATCTAGCATGCTTTATATTACAATTACATAATCATCCGTTTCATGCAATAATATAACAATTTATATCTATCACTCATGGAACTCTAAACATGCATACTATATATTATAACATACTTGGAATGCATGAAACATGCTTAGCCTATGGTGGGATTTTAAATCTATATGACATACTTTATGCATATACATTTTCTATTTAATTAAAACATACATTCATAATGCATAATTCATTAAACACACTAAAGTGGATTGGTTTTGCCATTTTAAAGCAAGCAATTAACTAAATTATTACATTAATAATTAAAAATAACTTGAACCGCTCCCGAGGATCACGAGCTAGGAGAACCAACCCTTAAAAACGTTGAACCGAACCCCAAAGGTAGAAAAAACACTCGAACTGCCTCTTCCATCTTCTTCTTTGGTTCAGCTTGCTATCTCTTCAATTTTCGATCAATTACAACCTAAAATGGACTCTAATGACTTCATAAAAATTACAGACCTTTCTTCACTCATTAAAGCTCATAGACATTAGGCTTGTTACAAGAATTGCATCAAATGGAAGCATAAAAAAATGCAAAAACCAAAAACATCCACTTTAGCAACCACAATATTTCATTCATGAAATAGTACCCACCATGCTCAAATTAATGTAAATAAAGTGCCTAAAATCTGCTCTAATACCAATTGATGGTGTAATAGAACACATGTGGAAGCAATTTGGATCTTAGGCACTCTAAGTACATCAATTATAGTAAATTAGCTAGCATGTTCAAAAGCATTAAAACTAAATGAGTTTGAATACTAACTTTTTGTCGCTCAAGTTTCTTTTTCCTCACAAACCGGTTTCGAACCTCCACTAGTGTCTTCTCCACTATAATCTGGCCTTAAAACGAGATTGTGGAACCCGGTGAGAGACTAAATTTGAGAGGGATTTAACATATATGAAGAGAGAATTTGTGAGATTTTTTTTTTCAAGGTTTTTCCCTTGAAAGAACTTCCATATAATATGATCACTCTATTTATAGAGTCATGTTTGCATGTTCATGCAAATTTGAGATCATCAAATTTTTACTCTCAAAATTTCTTTCAAATGTTTAGGATTATGTGGCAAGCATGCAAGTTTGAGTTCACCAAATTTTGACACTCAAAATTCCACTAAAATTTGTGGGGTTTATTTGACAAGCATGCAAGTTTGGTTAAACCAAATTTTGATACCTCAAAATTCTACTAACTCAAACATGGATTTTTCCATTAAATGAAGTCAACATTTTGACTTTCTTCATTTTGAATTATTAATTTGAATTATTAATTTCAAATTAAAGTAATATTAAATGATTAATTAAACTATTTAATTAATATTTAATATTAATTCAAATGCAAATCTCAATTAATTCCGACACATTTGATTAAGATATTTAAATCTTATTTAAATATCTCAGATTCTCTCTTTTTGTTTAATTCATAAATAAAACAAAGATGCGGTTAAATATATCGTATATATGTAGTGCATTCTCCCTAATTTGAATTCGAACACTTCGAAATTACTCGTCACATTGTTCTATGGTTTAGTCCGAGATGAGCTAACAGAGGGACCTAATGGACCTATAGATCATGGGCTCCAACGATCCAAGATTAACCGGTTAAACTCATTAACCTTGTTAACCAACATTCGTTAACTACTGGGACATTCCACTATAGCCTAGTAGTTGCACTCCCCTCACTATAGATATATTTCTGTCCATTTGATATAACCATGATTAGTAAGTCGATCCTTCACAGGTTGTTCGTAACTAGAGCTGGGTCAATTTACCGTTTTACCCCTAAAATTACTTCTTGTTTCTTATGTCTCACTGATCCTCTAATAAACAATTTGTTTGTGGTCCAACCAGTAAACCGAATCCCTCTCAGGCCAATGAGATGGTGGGACCCCTTGTTCAAGACTTGGAGTCAGTGCTTAAGGGAACAACCTCTCTTCTATCCCTAAAAGTAGATATGAGTGAATTTCATCTTGCACCCCACATCCCCAGTTATTCACCCAGTCTAACCCCTGAAATGAGAGGCCTATTGAGTCGACGAACTTGAGTCACTCTCACCCATGTAAATCTAAAAATAATTCCAAATAAACAGGAGTTCATGGTTAGGTCAGGATTAAAATCGAGTTACCTAAGTCATTGAATGAAAAGAAAATCAGTCTCAGCAGTAAGCGACATTATAAAGTGAGAGTGATTTTCTTCATGGTCCGATCTTATGCAATACTCATTGCATAGGACGCCCCCACTCACATGTCTCTGCATGTACAATTTAGTGATCATATTGTTTATGTCATATACAAAAGTGGGTCGCATCCATGGTGTCCCCTTGATAAGGTACTCAGCCTTATCCCTGTACTATTGATCATTTTGTCTATATACTTGAACTTGATCCACTCTTATGTCAATACATATAGTTCAAGTAATCATACTATAGTTAGAGTGTTCTTATTTTATTGGATTTAAGATTAATAATCGTAAAGTTCACTTTATTCAATAATAGAATATGTTTTTGTTTACAAACTATGAGTTTTAGGACATAAAACCCAACAGGTGGAATATTCCCCAATAAAGTCTGAAGTTGGAACAAAGTTTTAAGACAAGAATCGAGTGATGAGAATTCCTAAAACTCGAGTTTGAAGCTCTTAGATTATGAGTTTTTCTTTCACGGATTTCTTCCAAATTCGAGTGCTATGGTTAATCATTTTCCTTCCTACCAACACCTACATATTTCATATGGGATTTACAACAAGTTTCGTGAAGGAATCAGGCACTTAAAAGTTTTATAATTGGCTGCCCAACAAAAGGTTTCTAGATATACTCAGGCGAGAAAAATGTTTTTCGTTGAACTTTGGAAGGTTATAACCTGTTCTACAGACCACGAAAAGGTATGAACTTGGTTTCTACCTCTTGCTTAAAACTTCATCTAAAGGTTTCGTGGAACAATCGAATCCATTAGATGTCTATATATAGCTGTAAAAAGGTAAAAGTAGAGGGGTCTTATAAGAAAAAATCAAATTTTTTCTAGCTACCAAGGAAGAAGATGAAGTCCAAAGTTAAAGGTCAAACTTTGACCAATAAAAGTCAAAGATAGGTATATGTTGACCTTCCCTTGGTTTTCTCAATTTTAACCTCCTTCCTGATCCGTTCTCACAAAAATCTTTATGGTTCTAGAAACTAGGCAAAATAAGGAGTTCGTGGAAGGAATTTTGAGATAATTCGGATACTAGAAGCTCAAGAACGGAAATCCCAAATGTCGACGACGAGGTAAGTAGTGATCTCGAACGTTTTGTTAAAAAATACTTGTAGGAATCCATTGGATTTTCCATATGAACCCTAACATAAGTATAAATTTAGGATATATGAAAGAAAAACAAAAAGAACGGTGAGTTAAGGCCCTAAATTGATCAAAATACTCAGGATTTAAGTAACGTTAAAATAACCCACTAAATGAACTCCTAGGATGACTTATGAAAATTTGAAAGCCATTGGAACACGTTAAGTAGAAAAACCAAGAATTATGGATAAAATGACCAAAATGCCCCTAGGAAGACTTATGAGAATCCAAGGTCTATACGTGCTCCAAATGGTTTCATACATCTTATAAGGTCTATTATGAAGGACATGAAGATATGTTTGAGGTTTCAAGTTGATTGGAGCATGTTTGGAACCTAAACCAAGTTAGGACCCAAGAAACACCTACAAGGAAACACCACAAGAATCAAGACTCTTATAGAACCCTCTAAAGAACTCCCTGGGATATCATGAGATGTTTATGCAACTGGAATGTACTTTTATGTTATGTAATATGTCATGTAATGTAAGTCATGTGAGATGCCATGTAATGTAAGAAACGTATATGCGATGTTAGCACTGCTTATGTAATGCCATGTTAGATATGTTAGGGACCTCATGCATATATGTATGTCAGGTGCATCGAGATTCTTCCCCTTTATGATACGAAAGAATGAATTCTGATATTTATGTTTTCCATGATATCATGCGGGTCCTTTTCTGTTCTGTGGTGTCCGGCGACGTGTAACACGTTGTGCCCGACAAAGTCAGGCCCAGGGGGTATGTATACGAGCCCGCCTGGTGGGTCCATGTACGCATACATGGGCCGTGTGTGAAGGAGTACCACACACCTAACCCTCCCGGAATAGAAAAGTGCCCAAGGCTATGTAAATTTTATGAAAAGTTAGATCCCGCTCATATGTTGCATGTGTTTGCATTCCTAACCCCAACAGTGGGGTGACTTACTGAGTATTTCATAAAATACTCAAGCCACGTGATACCTACATTTTTCAGGTACAGGCAAGGTGCCAATGTACGGTTGACAGCGAAGCTGAGGACACCATGAAAATTGGAGAGGGGATATTTTTAGGAGTTTACGTTTATTTGACTATCTTAAGTTAAAGCATTGAGTATTGTTTTATTTATATTTATTTTGAATTTAGTTATTGAATGTTAATTTTCGGAGATAGGTTTATTCAGAATTTATGAATCTTTATGAAATATTTCCAAAGGTTATTTATGATGAGTTTCTGCGTAACAAATTATGCTTGCATGCTCAAGCCACGTGATACCTACATTTTTCAGGTAAAGGCAAGGTGCCAATGTACAGTTGTCGGCGGAGCCGAGGACACTATGGAAGTTGGAGAGGGGATATTTTTAGGAGTTTACGTTTATTTGACTGTCTTAAGTTAAAGCATTGGGTATTGTTTTATTTATATTTATTTTGAATTTAGTTATTGAAGGTTAATTTTCGGAGATAGGTTTATTTAGAATTTATGAATCTTTGTGAAATATTTCCCAAGGTTATTTATGATGAGTTTCCGCGAAACAAATTATGCTTGCATGCTCAAGCCACGTGATACTTACATTTTTCATGTAAAGGCAAGGCGCCAATGTACGGTTGATGGCAGAGCTGAGGACACCATGGAAGTTGGAGATGGGATATTTTTAGGAGTTTACGTTTATTTGACTATCTTAAGTTATAGCATTGAGTATTGTTTTATTTAGATTTATTTTGAATTCAGTTATTCAAGGTTTATTTTCGGAGATAGGTTTGTTTAGGATTTATGAATCTTTATGAAATATTTCCAAGGTTATTTATGATGAGCTTCCGCGTAACAAATTATTTGTTACAGCGAAGACCATGGGACAATCTCCTAATGTATCATTACTTTCATTTTTGTATCGATAGACCATGGGACCATAGATGTTCATAAAATTTGTGTCTCATAAATTTATGAAATTGAAAAAAAAATAATATTTTTATACACTTTCAAGTTTATATAGTATATATCTCTAAACAATATATAATATGTAAAATTAATTATTTTATATATATCTAATAGAGTTTCAACAACATTAAAATCAATTAAATATTATGTATGTGAATTTTAAGTTACTAGATTTAATGTCCAATGTCTTAACCACTAGACAATGGGACCACAAATATCTTAAATTTTGTGTGTCATAAATTTATGAAGTTTAAAAAATTAGTTTTTTAGTTGTGTCTTTGTTTTTAGTTTTACAATTATTCAACCATTCTTCTTCACTCATTTCCATCCAACTTTAATAAAGTTCACATAAAGGTTATTCTTAAACAAATTTAACTTTAAAAAAAGATACTTATCTAACATTGCCGAAGTAAAAAAATCAAATTATTTGTGTTTACTCTATTTTTATAAAAAGAAGACAATAATGAAACCCATGTGCTACGTATTAATATATCAATGACTATTTAGATCTAAACAGTTACTTAGTGTGGCCATTCTCAACTTGTTAATACAATCTCTAATAAATACAAAGTTAATAGTGAGAAAAGAAAAAACAACAAAAATTGTTCTCCAATGTGAGTTAGGTTGAGAATCTCAACTCGCATTTTAAGGACATGTAAATAAAATATAGATTGTCAAGACGTAGATTGTTAAAGATGGCCATACTAGACCTTTTCTCTAGGGTTGAAATGGCTACCATTTATTTAGGATGTATATTTGTAGGAATGTTAGTACCACTAAATTAATTTATTAGTGGAGGTTTGGAGTTAGGTTAATTTTATCCTTCCTAACTTTGTTAGTTTGTAACGCTATAAAAGTCAACCAAGTTGATTTGTTCATAACACAATTGATTTCAGAGTTTTAGTTTGTGCGTATACAACATTTGTATCAAAGCTACAACGCAAGGCCTAATTGTGAGAAGAAGAAACTGCAGTCTTTTTTCTTGAAGAGTGAGTTGAAAGAGATTCAAAATATGGCAGCTGAAACCAATTTTGTTCAACCAACAATTCCTAAGTTTGATGGCCTCTATAATCATTGGTCTATGCTTATGGAAACTTTATTCGTTGAAAGGAATATCGGTCCTTGGTGGAGACCGAAATCCCTACCGTAGCCAAAGGTGTATAGATTATCGAAGCACAACAAAAAACAATTGCGTACCCGAATCTGAAAGACTTGAAGGTCAAGAATTATTTTGTTCTAAGCCATTGATCGAAGTATTATGGGAACGATCCTTAATAGAGATGCTGCAAAAAAAAAATTGGGACTCTATGAAGCAGAAATATAAGGGTTCCACAAGAGTCAAAAGAGCACAACTCTAAGTTCTTACGAAAAAGTTTGAAGTCTTACCGTTGTAAACAAGATGAAAATTCATGGCGAAACATGAAACAAATTGTGATTATTGAAAAATTGGGACTCTACGAAAAAGTTTGACTATGTGTAAGTGAGGAACAAGAACTAAAGGTGACATACGATAATAGATTCGGTGGAAGAGAAGGTGATCGAGCTCGTGAAGCTTTTCGAGGAAGAGGTAGAGGAAGAGGAAGAGGAAGAGGTAGACATCCATTCAACAAAAGTACAGTTGAGTGTTATAAGTGTCATCAGTTAGGACACTTTATATATGAGTGCTCTCAATGGGAAAAAGAAGCAAATTATGCTGAACTTGAGGATGAAGAGAAATGTTGTTGATGTCATATGTGGAGCTCAATCAATCTAGGAGGGAAGATGTTTGGTTCCTTGATTTGGGGTGTAGCAATCATATGTGTGCAAACAAGGAATGGTTCTCAGATTTTGACGAGAAATTCCGACAATCTATGAAGCTTGGAAATAATTTCAAGATGGTGTTAGAAAAAGGTAACATTAGATTGCAAGTTGTTGACGTCAAGGTAATCACTGATGGTTTTTATATAACTAAGTTGAAAAACAATCTATTAAGTCGTGGACAATTGCAACAAAGAGGGGTATCTATTTTGATACAACATGGAGATGTAAAATCTATATCCCAAGAAGGGGCTTATTCTGCCAACAACAATGTCTGCAAATAGAACGTTCATATTACTTGCAAGAATCATGTGGCAAACCGCCACTTGCTTCCAAACAATTATAGAAGACAATACTCATCTTTGGCACCGCAGATATGGGCATCTAGGTTTCAAAGGTTTGAGAACATTGCTGGTGGATCAATATGGCAACCCTAGAAGGGGGTGAATAGAGTTTTAACGGTAAAGATGTTTAAACGTGATTAATTTTTTTTAATGATGAAATTTTTTATAAATAAGTAGAATATGATCATTACTAGAACAAAATAATTCAAGTCAAAACAATAATCAAGTAGAACATGCAATAAATCACAATAATAATTTTGAAATTAAATATGAAAGAGTTAGAGAAAATGACACCGTAATTTTATAGTGGTTCAGTCAAACTCGACCTACTCCACTCCCCAAGCGCCTTTTGGGAATTTGAATAAAGAATTTTCTCAACTCTTTCCACGGATCACAGCCAAACCGCTACACTGCTCTTTTTACGAAATCAAGAGCAAACTCAATCCTTTCCACAGCGTAGGATCAAACCGATACAAGTATTTGAGTTTGATAATAATACACCATAACTCTCTCAAAGAGTAGATTTACAATTTGGGATACCTACAACTATTTCTTCACAATACAATAATAATCCCTCTCAAGAATAAGATGAAGAGAAATAAACTTGTAAGCTTGGAGAGAGCAACAAACAATGGAGACTTTGAACAAATGAGGATTGGAGAATTTATGGAAGTTCGTGTGTGTAAATTGTAGGGAAGTTGATGAGTTTATATAGAGAAGAAAAGTGGAAAAATGTAAGAATTAATATTGATCATTGAATTGTGTTAGGAATAATGGAAGGCGAACATTAAAAGTAAATAAATAAGAAAATTTTCTAAATTCATTTATTTAAAATTTTTAATATAATAATAATAAAAAGTTATGTGAGTAATGGTCAAATGAAAATTCAAAATTTATTATAAATATAATAATATAATAATAATAAAAGCTATATGAGTATCTACTAAAATTTTAAAATATAATAATAATAAAAATTGATTGAGTAACAATTAGATTCAAATTTATATTTTGTAAAAATAATTTTATTTAGAAAAATAATAATAAGAAAAACTCCACCATTATTACTCTTCCAACATCATAAATGTCATACTTTGATATATTTTAATTTGTCCATCATTTTGATTTTGCTGCCACATCATCACGTCGGGTATGTTGTCTCGACTCTAATTTCTTCGTTTTAGCTCTTATTTGAGTAATTGAAAAGTCGTTGTAATCGTTATTCCCAACCTTATATGGTGGACAATTCAAAATACTTAAAGTAGTTAATAATTAAAAGTAGGTTTGTTATCATCAAAACATCAACCAATTAATTGATTGAAACGAATTAAAGTGAGATCAAGGATCAAAAAGCCAACAATTGCAACATAAACAAATGGTGAGAGAGTTACCCCAATTGAAAATGTCGTCTAAAATATGCATTGATTGCATGGTGGGAACGCAACATAGGGATGCATTTCCAAAGAGAAGTTTATGGAGAACAACACAAAGGCTGCAACTGGTACATGCAGACATCTGTGGACCCATCAAACCTATTTCCAACAGTAATAAGAGATATTTTATAAGTTTTTTTTTATGATTATAGCCGCAATGTGTGAATATATTTTCTTGCTGAAAAATCTAAAGTCTTTACTATCTTCAGGAATTTTAAAAATTTTGTTGAGAAAGAGACTGGAGATTTTATTCGTTGTCTACGCACAGATAAGGGTGGAGAGTACACCTCTCACGAGTTCAATAGTTTTTGCAAAACTAATTGTATCAATAGACAACTTACTACAACTACACTCACCAATAAAATGGTGTAGCGAGTGTAGCTGAATGCAAGAACAAAACAATCATGAACATGATTAGAAGTATATTATCAGAGAAGAAAGTTCCAAAGAATTTCTGGCCAGAAGCAGTAAACTAGACATTGCACGTGCTCAACAAAAGTCTACAGTGGTAGTGAAAGATATGACTTCAGAGGAGGCTTGGAGTGACATAAAACCTAATACTGATTTTGGGTGCATTGACCATGTTCATGCATCAGACAGTAAGAGAAGAAAGTTAGATGATAAAAAATTTCAATGTGTGCTACTAGGGTTGAGTGAAGAGTCTAAAATATATAGAATCTATGATCTAGTTTCCAAGAAGATAATTGCAAGCAGAGATGTGATTTTTGAAGAAAACAAATGTTGGAATTGGGGGAATAGTAACGAAGAAGTTAGACTCGATACCCTCGAATGGAAAGATAGTAATATAGAAGGAAGCGAACATGAACAACGCGAGGAAGAATTTGAAGAGGAGGTGATAGTAGAAGAAGAAGGGGAAGTTAGTATATCTTCCAATGAGCCATCTGAATCAAATTTTTCAACATCTGAAGAAAGCACACCTGAAGTGAGGAATAGAAGAGCACCATTACGAATGGAGATTATGTGAGCAAGGGAGAATTTTATGAAGAAACTGAGCCCAACAATTTAGTTCTATTAACCTCAACTACAGATTCGACTACCTTCAAAGAAGCTATTCAAAGTTCAAAATGGAGAGTTGCAATGGACTTGGAGATAGAAGCCATCAAACGAAATGAGACTTGGGAGTTGATAAATTTTCCTAGAGGAATGAAGATGTTTGGATAAAGTGGGTTTTCAAAATCAAACTCAACGAAAATGGCGAAGTTGACAAGTATAAGGCTATGTTGGTAGCAAAAGGTTATGCACAACAACATGATATAGACTATACCAAGGCATTTGCACCTGTGGGTAGGTGGGATACTATTCGAATGATAATTGCTTTAGCAGCTCGGAATAGTTGGAACGTGTATCAGCTTGACGTGAAAAGTGCTTTCTTATATGGAGAGTTAAAAGAAGCCGTCTTTGTCGAGCAACCACAAGGTTATGAGAAAAAATGTCAAGAATACAAGGTATACAAATTGAAGAAGACATTATATGGCTTAAACAAGCCTTATGTGCATGATTTAGTCGACTTGAAGCAAATTTCGTCATAGAAGGATTTGAGAGGTGCAACTGTGACCATACTTTAATCATACAAACAAGAGATAGAGGTAAAATTTTGATTGTTAGTCTATATGTTGACGTTCTATTTTTTATTGGTAATGATGAGAGCATATTTGTTAAGTTCAAGAATTCTTTAAAACTTCAATTTGAAATGACTGATTTAAGAAAAAATGAAATATTTTCTCGGTGTAGAGATTTTACAAAATCCTGAAGACATTTATATTAGTTAGAGAAAATATGCAAAAGAAGTTTTGGACAAGTTTATGATGAAAAAAGTAATAGTATGAAAAACGATGTTGTTCCTGGGGTGAGGCTAACAAAGGATGAATTTAATGTATCTTATTGCAACAAGGTTGGATTTAATGTATGTAGTGTCTCTCATTAGTAGATTTATGGCAAATTCAACAAAGTTGCATTTGCAAGCGGCAAAAAGGGTGTTGAGATACTTAAAAGGGACTATAGATTTGGGAGTTCTTTATCAGAAAACGGGTAATGGAGAGTTGATAGCATATACTGACCGTGATTTTGCAGGAGATATATATGACAGGAAAAGCACTTCTGGTTATGTGTTCTTACTTAGTGATGGAACTATGTCTTGGTCCTCTAAAAAAACAACTTGTAGTTACTTTGTCTACTACTGAAGCAGAAATTGTGGCAGCTGCCTGTGCTTGTCAAGGGGTGTGGATGAGGAGAGTTTATGAAAAACAATCATGCATGATTTGACCAGAGATGGAGTTATTGAGCTGAAGCATTGTGTTACACAAGAACAAGTTAGTTGTATATATTATGACAAAACTAATGAAGTTGGATGCGTTCATAAAACTACATGAGTCAATGAGTATGTCTGTAGTAAAGTTATGAGTTTGTTAGAATCTTAAGACCACATTCAAGTATTCCAAGAATTGAACTCAAGACCTCAGAGTAGTATTATCAATTTTAAACCGATGCAAAGTTTGATTATTTCAAAATTATTTATACGAATAGATGTAATAAAAATAGAGAACAGGAAAAATAGTTGAAGTTATTACATAATGTAAGTTTTAGTTTGATAGTTTCAGTTTAGTCACACATCTTGAACATAAAAGTAAAACTATTGGTGCTTATGGTCCACGTTGGATTACTTTTATGTTGTATGAATGACAAGTGTCTTGTAGCCCTTGTTAATATGTGTTGTTCTATGTGACACTTTATATTATGATATGAATGATACTATGCTGTGAATCTACGTTGTGATATGGATGATATATAATGCATGAACCTCCATATATTACACCATGCATATTAGGTTAACATGTTCACGCTGTGCCTATGAGACATTGACAAGCCATGTAGATTAACCATAAAAGATGTGTTCAGTATACGTATGCATGTCTCATAGGAACATTATGTCGTAAAAAGAATGGATGTATGATTTGCATCATAACTATATATCATGATTCGAAACTGTGAGACCTCATGCATTTTGCATGTCACGTGTATTGAGATACTTCCTTGTTATGATTAGTACACATGTGTACACTTCCTTATTATGTACATGATGATATTATGCAACACATCAAACTTTACTCGAACTTGAAGTAGAGAATAAGGTCATGATGTCTTATGAAAAGATAGGCACCATGATTGTATGTGATTGCATTTTTTGACCTAAACACCCGGTGGAAGAAATGAAAATCATGATGAGTGTGAGAATTCTCGGGAATCCAATTGTTCATGCCAGATTGAAGAAAAATACTTCACTCATTTAATTTAGAAACATGAAATGTTATTCCTCCATGCTTAATTTGAGATACCTTTCACTTATATTTTAGGCACTCTCCAAGCAAATGTTTCATAAAATTATGGCAGTAAAAGAAAGTTTATGATTGATTTTGACATTGTTATATAAATGCTTATTGTTTCTTTTACCCTAGAGAACTTGAAATTGGTCACCTAGATTTAGAATTTGAATCTAACATTGGTGGCTTTGATATTGGTCATCAAAATCAAACATCCTAAGTATTTAGGAGTAATTTAATAAAAAATTTAAAAGATGATCTATGTAGTTTAATGGTGAGAATTCTATATTGTGGTAGGGAAGACTTGACCAATGTGTGGCTGTAGATTAGTGATGAGAATTCCATGTTTTACCCAAATACTCTCATTTGAGCTTCAGTGTACATGTTTTTATTTTCCATAATTATTTTAACTCAAATTTGTTTTGAGGACTATTAAACAATGAAAACGATTTAGTATAGGCAAACCTTGAAAACAATGTTCCCTTTTCTGGCCACATCCACAAGAAAGACATGTTCCCTTTTCTGGCCAAAAATACCTTGAAAGAAGCATGCCCTAATTTGCTCTAAAAGTTGCACAAAAACAATGTTGTTCGAGAAGAATTCTCCTTAAAGTCCCAATTGAATTAGGTTCCTGGTTTGATGATATACAACCCTAAATTCATAGCCAATCCCGAATTTTAGGTTAGATACCCACACATTAAAATAAATATATACATATAGATTTTAAGGAATATATGAAAATAAAAACATTAAGAACATTATGTCAAAATTAGATAGTTTAATTTTTTATTTTCTAAATTTCAAAACTTAAAATATAAAGACCAATACCATTGAGACTCCATGAGACTCAACCTAAAATATTATAAATATTATGTTTTCTACTACTAACCTAAATTTTCGTCTTTGGATTTGCAATGAGACTCAAGAGGTGGATTTGCAGGGCTGTTCCAAATCACCACTTCCCACTTTGTCAATGAAAGTTCAGAATTAGATGCTGTGTAAACCAATTTAGACATTAATATATATTTCCATCCACAAGGCAAACAAGAAATACTAGTATTACAAAAAGAGTCATATTTTCAATTCTTAGTAGATCTATTAATTCAAACTTTCTCTAAGAAATATCTTGACAAAGAAAAACCAAAAAATGGTTGAAATTCTATTTAATTTTTTATTCAATTTATGTTAAAAATAAACATAAACTATGTTAAAAAAGTAAATAGACTGATCACAATTACATCGTTTGAGTTTGTAGGTAACGACATAAAGAAAACACAAACAACAAAAGACTTGAAAATTTGCATGATATTCTTTTCTTCAATGGTTTTTTGGCTTGTTTTCAAGTAGAGATTTATATCTTCCTCTTCTCTTGAAAATGAGACTTGATATGGTGTTCAATTTAGTAAAATAAATTCTAAAAACAATAATATGTTAATTATAAGCGGTTATGGAGCACTAACTCCAATTTGGCCGGGAAGGGTTGGATGGAAACTCAACGACCCAAATTTTTCTATTTAATTTAAGGTCGCTACTGTATACGTAACATTGAATGTGAAAGACTTCATTTAAATTCGATAAAACATAACCTTTAACTTAAAATACAGTCAATGACTTACGTGTTTTGAAAACATCTTTAAAACGACACAACAAAAAATCTGAAATAAAATAAATAAGCGTTTAAGTTTAAAACATCATATTCTAGCCTAAGTCTAAGAAAATAAATATCACTATCCTATGCATGTGTCATGATCTCGAGTTGCGATGCCGTCATCAGTCGTACAGGAATGCCTTGCCTTAACCTAAAAAATATAGTAGCACATGACTTGAGTATTCAAACAAATACTAAGAAAGTGACCTCACTATTGAGGTTAAATGCAACAATCACATGCAATGAAATGATGGGACCTATCTTTCGTTTCGTTTCGTTTTTCCTATGGTGCTGTCCTAACGGGTAATCGTGGATGTGTAGCATATACTCTACACATAGCCAATACGTGCGAGTATGGGCTCACCAGCTAGTTCGCACACTGCTGGGCCACTTTTCTTATCCGGTGGACATACTCTGGGAGCCCTTTATGCCAGGACCCGTTAAAACTAGTAACCGTCACGACAGCGCTATGCAAAGCATAACGATCGTTGTCCTACCATTGGATGTACGCGTCCGTACCCTCGTGATGGGATAGGGGTATCGCCCCAGATGCATGAACACACACATAATGCATGAGGTCCCGCTACTTCTACATTTATCATTAATGAACCTAACCCCCCTGTCATGTTCCATGCTTCATGTCATTCTCATTTTCATTTTACGTTTCATACATATTTTTATTGGGATTATGATTCCAAGCAGTTTACCGTATTCCATGTCATACAATTCATGTTGTATACACACAATTTAAGAGGCCTAACATAACGTTCTATGCTTTTAACATAACATTTCATCATATACACATCATACCATGATATATTGCATCACAATGTATCATATCATAAACGAGTCATAACGTAAACACTTCATAATCATATCGTTCTCTAACTTATCATAGTCTTAACATTCTTATACCTATCACAGACATATCATTACGTGAACGTACCTTAGTTATCTCATCACAAGGACTTAACCTAACGCTATCGTTCTATCAATCTATCAAAAACCTATCCCTTTCTACCTGTAGCCTAACCGTATTCTTCCATCAATCTCTCTTATCCATATTACTCTGGTATGTAACCTAACCTTAACGTTTCATGAACGTATTTTACTTCTATCGTTACATTTCGTTTTTTGCATCCTTCTCGTATCCTATCTCAAACATATCATTGAACTCGTCGTACCGTAATTATTATCAAACAATTCACATATTATATTATATACATAACAAATAAGAAGCATATCGATCCACAGACAATTCGCACATATCAATATATATGACACGTGCAAAACCATGGGGCACGTGTCAACAGCAAATATAACCATGTCGATAGTAAGGTCACTTACTTGACTCGCTTAAGTCGTCACAAATATATCTTTAATGAAAGTTCGATTCCGTTCTTTGAAATCCGAGTCAACCTATATGAACTCATGACATCAGTTTCAAGTTTTAACCCTAATCAATTATTTCACTGCCCTCTGATATTTCCTGTTTTAGTGTTAAAATATTTTTCAACAAATCTTTCCTCAATCTCCCTCCCTCTCTCTCTCATTATTTTCATTTTGTAAATAGGTTTTTCAATTGTGTAAATAGATATTACTGGCAAATTTTAAGTCCATTGTTTGGCTACTATCTTTAGTTTATAGATATGCCAACTAAAATTTTATTAAATCTAATCTTATAACCTTATTTCGTATAACTTAAAATGCTAACAAAAATCTAATCAATTCTATATGGGATCAGATTATTACGGTTAAATATATGAAAGAAGATTTGATCCTAAATTAATCTCTTATAACCATGACTATAAAAGAATAGAAAATCTGAGATAGGATTTTACCGTAATAAATGACAAAAATCTCTAATTCTCCAATCTTGCTTATTGCTTATGTTGAAAGCCATTTTACTTCTTCTCAAATATAACCATTGTTGTTTTTCTGTTTCATTCATTGTTTGCCGTTGGGTTAAGGATGGGTGAGGAGAGATAATTGTGGGAAGGGATGAGAGGTTAGTGGAGAGAGGTGGGGAATTTTTTTAAAATATTTTAATTTTAATTAATTAATTTATTTATTGTTATTATTATTTTAACTTTTTTTTATTTGTTTATTTGTTTATTTATTTTTGGGCTATTACACTCAACCTTACCAACAAGTTCTTTTTTGGCATATTTTTTTTAGGACTGCACAATATCTCACATTTATATTAAAACAAATAATATAAAACAAATACTAGGAGAGAGAAAATCAAAAAAGAATATGTCTTAGATATTTATATTGACGACTTCGAGTATGAATACAAAAAATTCACAAAATACATCTTTAAAATGGTAGATATGGTTCTATTTACTTTATGTATTTTTATTATGTATAACAATCTACCGTATATAATGATTTACATTCATTGCTATACATTAGATGTTTATTATATATGACCATTTAGAATAACTGTCATTTACCTATAGTCTTACTATGTGTAGCCAGTCATTGAGTAAGTTATAAATAAGCAACCGACTAAAACTTTCATATAAGTCTTTTAATAAAAAGGAAGTTGTTTTCATTTAAGTTCTCCCACGATGAATTTAAAAAGTAATTTTCATTGAATTCAAACGTGCTTGTAAGGAAATCAATTTAAACAAAGAAAGTAGTGACAACATTAAAAATAACAATACGTGACAACCCTACTTTTCCATTAAAAAGTAAGGTTACTACATGTATGTCTTAACTATTAAGTGGGTCCGTCCATCTACAAATATTGAGGTGCATAGGTTCTTGGGTCTAATAGGGTATTATCTACGTTTCGTGTGAGATTTTGCCAGTATATTTTCACCACTCATGCACTAGACTAGGAAGAGTGTTCCATTTGTGTGGGCGGAGACATTTGAAGCAAGCTTCCAAGGCTTGAAGCACAGGTTAGTGTCGATGCCTGTATTTACAGTTCTAAAGATTTTGGAGGTTATATTGTTTATAGTGATGCCTCCAAGAAAGGGTTCAAGTGTGTGTGGATACAACATTGGAAGGTCATAGCCTATACATCTCGTTAGTTAAAGGACATGCATCTCGTCAGTTATATTGGAATTGATCATAATGTTTAGCTAAGTTAAGTTATTAGTAGGTCCTAAGCATGTTATATTAATTGCTATAGGTAAGAGTTAGACGTTGGATTGTTGTTTCGAGGTGTCTATCAAATTGTTAATGACTTTGGCCAAGATCGACCAAGTGACCTTATTGTTTGAGTTAGGTTATTGTTTGATCTATGATGGTTCATGTCATTTGGCTTATACATGTACCATAAATATGTGTTATGTTTATGTTATGAGATGTTTATGTATCTTTGTATTGATATGAGACGTACGTCACGTATGCATGTAAACCCATTACACTACTTTTATGAATGAATTGAAACGTCATGAATGAAATGTATATCTTATTATATAAAGTTTGCGAATATTGTGAGATGTCATGCATGCATGTTACATAAATGAACTCGGTTATGAAAGGAAAAAAAAAATGAAAGATATTAAATTTTATGTTATGAAATGTAAATTATGGAACCTTATGCATGTTTGTATATCATATGCATTGGGATACTTTTTCATTATGTTATATTAGTACGGGCGTGTACGTTCGATATTTATGTTCGTCGTGATATCATGCTAGCATTTTTTTTTTTTTTGTGAAATGTGGTTGTTGAACACAACTCTCTTGAAAACATTATGACACTCTTTATTAAGACCAATCGAAAAGAGAATACAAGACACTCTGTAGAATACTACTAGTTTTTGGATTTTTTAGATGAAGACCTTAGGTGAAGTAGAGGGGCATTTATACTACAGTTGCGCAATCTAGACTTAACAAATCTAAATCTAGATATCTCTCCTAAAATATCTAGTCTCTCTCCTAAAATATCTAGTCTCTCTCTTAAAATAATATTTTGTCACTCTCCTAAAATTTCTGGTCTCTCTCTTAAAATATCTGGTTTCTCTCCTAAACTATATAAGTCTCTCTCCCGTAAGTCTTTCTCTCCTAAAATATATAGGTCTCTCTCATAAGTCTCTCTCCTAAAATATTTAGGTCTCTCTCCCTAACTCTCTCTCTCCTAAAATATCTAGCTCTCTCCCTAACTCTCTCTCCTAAAATATAGGTCTCTCTTCCATAAAATATTTAGAGATCTATGTCTCTCTCCCCCTAAAATATCCAAACTATCCAATCTCTCTCCCCTAAAATATCTAGGTATAGTCTCTCTCCCCTAAAATATTCAGGTATCTAGTCTCTCTCCACTAAAACATCTAGGTATCTAGGTTTCTGTTCGAGGTCTCTCTTCTAAAATATATAGGTCTCTCTCCCCTAAGTCTCTCTTAAAATATCTAGGTCTCCCTCCTAAATAATCTAGGTCTCTCTCCCCTAACTAACTCTCCCTCTCCTAAAATATAGGTCTCCCTCCCCTAAAATATCTATGTATGTAAGTCTCTCCCCCTAAACTATCCAGGTATCTAGGTCTCTCTCCGAAAATATCTAGATATCTAGGTGTTTCTTCTAAAATATCTAAAATATCTAGGTATCTAGGTCTCTCCCCTAAAATATATAGGTATCTAAGTCTCTCTCCTAAATATGTCTCTCGTAAAATATGTAAGTCTCTCTCCTAAAATCCTAAAATCCTAAAATCCTAAAATATGGAGTTCTCTCTCCTATCTCTCCTAAAATATTTGTTATCTCTATCCTAAAATATCTATTATCTCTCCTAAAATATCTACTATTTCTCTTAAAATAGTAGGTTTCTCTCGGTAGGTTTCTCTTCTAAAATATCTAGGTCTCCTTCTAAAATAGATGTATGCCTCTCTCTTAAAATATATGTATGTGTCTCTCCTAAAATATATGTAGGTCTCTTCTAAAATATATGTCTCTCTCCTAAAATATATGTAAGTTTCTCTCCTCAAATATAAAAATATCTAGGTCTCTCTTCTAAAATATATGTAGGTCTCTCTCCTAAAATATATGGAGGTCTCTCTCCCCTAACTAACTCTCCCTCTTCTAAAATATAGGTCTCCCTCCCCTAAAATATCTACAAGTCTCTCACCCATAAAATATCGAGGTATCTAGGTCTCTCTCCAAAAATATCTAGGTATCTAGGTGTTTCTACTAAAATATCTAAAATATCTAAAATATCTAAAATATCTAGGTATCTAGGTCACTCTTCTAAAATATATAGGTCTCTCTCCCCTAAGTCTCTCTCTTAAAATATCTAGGTCTCCCTCCTAAATAATCTAGGTCTCCCTCCCCTAAAATATCTACGTATGTAAGTCTCTCCCCCCTAAAATATCCGGGTATCTAGGTCTCTCTCCAAAAATATCTAGATATCTAGGTGTTTCTCCTAAAATATCTAAAATATCTAGGTATCTAGGTCTCTCTCCTAAAATATATAGGTATCTAGGTCTCTCTCCTAAATATGTCTCTCCTAGAATATGTAAGTCTCTCTCCTAAAATCCTAAAATATGGAGGTCTCTCTCCTATCTCTCCTAAAATATCTGTTATCTCTATCCTAAAATATCTACTATCTCTCCTAAAATATCTACTATTTCTCTTAAAATAGTAGGTTTCTCTCCTAAAATAGGTAGGTTTCTCTTCTAAAATATCTAGGTCTCCTTCTAAAATAGATGTATGTCTCTCTCTTAAAATATATGTATGTGTCTCTCCTAAAATATATGTAGGTCTCTCTTCTAAAATATATGTCTCTCTCCTAAAATATATGTAAGTTTCTCTCCTCAAATATAAAAATATCTAGGTCTCTCTTCTAAAATATATGTAGGTCTCTCTCCTAAAATATATGGAGGTCTCTCTCCCCTAACTAACTCTCCCTCTTCTAAAATATAGGTCTCCCTCCCCTAAAATATCTACAAGTCTCTCACCCATAAAATATCGAGGTATCTAGGTCTCTCTCCAAAAATATCTAGGTATCTAGGTGTTTCTCCTAAAATATCTAAAATATCTAGGTATCTAGGTCACTCTTCTAAAATATATAGGTCTCTCTCCCCTAAGTCTCTCTCTTAAAATATCTAGGTCTCTCTCCTAAATAATCTAGGTCTCTCTCCCCTAACTAACTCTCCCTCCCCTAAAATATAGGTCTCTCTCCCCTAAAATATCTACGTATCTAAGTCTCTCTCCCCTAAAATATCTAGGTATCTAGGTCTCTCTCCGAAAATATCTAGGTATCTAGGTGTTTCTCCAAAAATATCTAAAATATCTAAGTCTCTCTCCTAAAATATATAGGTATCTAGGTCTCTCTCCGAAAATATCTAGGTATCTAGGTGTTTCTCCAAAAATATCTAAAATATCTAGGTCTCTCTCCTAAAATATATAGGTATCTAGGTCTCTCTCCGAAAATATCTAGGTATCTAGGTGTTTCTCCAAAAATATCTAAAATATCTAGGTCTCTCTCCTAAAATATATAGGTATCTAGGTCTCTCTCCGAAAATATCTAGGTATCTAGGTGTTTCTCCTAAAATATCTAAAATATCTAAAATATCTAGGTCTCTCTCCTAAAATATATAGGTATCTAGGTCTCTCTCCGAAAATATCTAGGTATCTAGGTCTCTCTCCGAAAATATCTAGGTATCTAGGTGTTTCTCCTAAAATATCTAAAATATTTAGGTCTCTCTCCTAAAATATATAGGTATCTAAGTCTCTCTCCGAAAATATCTAGGTATCTAGGTGTTCCTCCTAAAATATCTAAAATATCTAGTTCTCTCTCCTAAAATATATAGGTATCTAGGTCTCTCTCCTAAATATGTCTATCCTAAAATATGTAAGTCTCTCTCCTAAAATATATAGGTATCTAGGTCTCTCTCCTAAATATGTCTATCCTAAAATATGTAAGTCTCTCTCCTAAAATTCTAAAATATGGAGGTCTCTCTCCTATCTCTACTAAAATATCTAGCTATCTCTATCCTAAAATATCTATTATCTCTCTTAAAATATCTACTCTTTCTCCTAAAATAGTAGGTTTCTCACCTATAGGTTTCTCTCCTAAAATATTTAGGTTTATCTCTTCTAAAATATCTAGTTCTCCCTTCTAAAATAGATGTCTCTCTCCTAAAAAATATATGTATGTGTTTCTCCTAAAATATATGTAGATCTCTCTTCTAAAATATATGTCTCTCTTCTAAAATATATGTAAGTCTCTCTCAAATATAAAAATATCTAGGTCTCTCTTCTAAAATATATGTAGGTCTCTCCTAAAATATGTAGGTCTCACTTCTAAAATATCTAGTCTCTTTTTTAAAATATATGTAGGTCTCTCTCCTAAAATATATGTAGGTCTCTCCCTTAAAATATCTACGTCTCTCTTCTAAAATATCGAGGTCTCTCTTCTAAAATATCGAGGTCTCTCTTCTATAATATCTAGGTCTCTCTCCGAAAATATCTAGGTTTCTAGGTGTTATCTAGGTCTTTCTTCTATAATATATAGGTCTCTCTCCCCTAAGTCTCTCTCTTAAAATATCTAGGTTTCTTTCCTAAATAATCTAGGTTTCTCTCCCCTAACTAACTTTCCCTCTCCTAAAATATAGGTCTCTCCCCTAAAATATCTACGTATCTAAGTCTCTCTCCCCTAAAATATCCAGGTATCTAGGTATCTCCGAAAATAACTAGTATCCAGGTGTTTCTCCAAAAATATCTAAAATATCTAGGTCTCTCTCCTAAAACATATAGGTATCTAGGTCTCTCTCCTAAATATGTCTCTCCTCAAATATGTAAGTCTCCCTCCTTAAATTCTAAAATATGGAGGTCTCTCCTATCTTTCCTAAAATATATGGCCATCTCTCTCCTAAAATATTTATTATCTCTCCTCAAATATCCACTATTTCTACTAAAATAGGTAGGTTTCTCCCAAAAAAATAGGTAGATTTCTCTTCTAAAATATCTAGGTCTATCTCTCCTAAAATATCTAGGTCTCCCTTCTAAAATAGATGTATGTCTCTCTCATAAAATATATGTAGTCTCTCTCCTAAAATATAAAAATATCAAAAATATCTAGGTCTCTCTTCTGAAATATATGTAGGTCTCTCCCCTAAAATATATGGAGGTCTCTCTTCTCAAATATCTAGGTCTCTCTCCTAAAATATCTAGGTCTCTCCTAAAATATATAGGTCTCTCCTAAAATATATAGGTTTCTCTTCTAAAATATATGTAGGTCTCTCCTAAAAAATATATGTAGGTCCATCTCCTAAAATATCTACTATCTCTCCTAAAATATCTAGTTCTTTCCCCTCTAATATCTAGGTTTCTCCCCTAAAATGAGTAGGTCTCCTCTTCTGAAATATATGTAGGTCTCTCCCCTAAAATATATGGAGGTCTCTCTCCTAAAATATATAGGTCTCTCTTTTAAAATATCTAGGTCTCTCTCCTAAAATATCTAGGTCTCTTCTAAAATATAGGTAGGTCTCTCTCCTAAAAAATATATGTAGGTTCATCTCCTAAAATATCTACTATCTCTCCTAAAATATCTAGTTCTTTCTCCTCCAATATCTAGGTTTCTCCCCTAAAATGAGTAGGTCTCCCTCCTAAATATATCTCTCTTCTATCTCTCCTAAAATATCTACTATCTCTCTCCTAAAATATCTACTCTCTCCTAAAATATCTACTATCTCTCCTAAAATATCTAGTTCTTTCTCGTCCAATAGGTAGGTTTCTCCCCTAAAATCAGTAGGTCTCTCTCCTAAAATATATCTCTCTCCTATCTCTCCTAAAATATCTACTCTCTCCTAAAATATGTATAGGTAGGTCTCCTAAAATATGTAAGCTAAAATATGTAGGTCTCTCTCCTAAAATATAGGTCTCTAAAATATAGGTCCCTCTACTAAAAATAGGTAGAGACAAATATGTAGGTCTATCTCCTAAATTATATGTAGGTCTCTCTCCTAAAATATAATAGGTCTATCTCCTAAAATATATGTAGGTCTCTCTCCTAAAATATAATATATGTAGGTCTCTCTCCTAAAATATATGTAGGTCTCTCCTAAAATAAGTAGGTCTCTCTCATTGCTCCATGTTGTGACAGTGAAAACTCTCATGTTTGTCAATATTCAGCCCTTTTGTAAACAAATCTGCTAGGCGAATCTGCTTGGCAAATTGTAGATTGATGGTTGCAATGGAGTGGTATTGGAGACTTAATTTTTAATGTCAATCTTTCATCTAAAGTTTTAACCACACCATGTTGAGCTGACAACAAAAACTCTCATGTTTGTCAGTATTCAGCCCTTTTGTAAACATGTCTGCTAGGCGAATCTGCTAGGAAAATTGTAGATTGATGGTTGCAATGGTCTGGTATTGGAGACTTAATTTTCTTATGTCAATCTTCCATCTAAAGTTTTCACCACACCATATTGAGCTGACAACGAAAACTCTCATGTTTGTCAATATTCAGTTCTTTTGTAAACATGTCTGCTAGGCGAATCTGCTAGGCAAATTGTAGATTGATTGTTGCAATGGAATGGTATTGGATACTTAATTTTCTGGTGCCAATCTTCCATCAAAAGTTTTAACCATGTATTTTCCTGAGCTGCTCCAGCTGCTGCTCTGTACTTTGCTTCTCTAATTAACAATGATACTGTTGGTTGTCTTTTGTTACACAAAAAATTTGTTCTTGAACCGAGATTGAACACGTACCTCGGATGGATCAATTGGGAGATACA